>NW_006921630.1:14334372-14335868 GCF_000298275.1 Orycteropus afer afer
AAAACCTCACTGCCATCAAACTGGTCCTGACTCACAGCAACCCCTCCTTGAGTTTCCGAGGCAGTATCTCTACAGAAGTAGATTGCCCAATCTTCCTTCTAAGGAGTGGCTAGTGGGTTTCAACTGCCAGCCTTTGGTTAGCAGTCAAATGCCTGAGGTACTACGCCACCAGAGTTCCCCTTCTAAAAAGATCTTCTAATTAAGCAAAGGTTTTAGAGGGGTGAGTTAACCCTTTATATATAGTAAAGATTTGAACTATTTTTAATAGAAAGCCTCCTAAAATGTATTCCACATTTCTCTATCATCTTATACATAGCATATAGGATATAATTTAATCTTCTCTTGATGATTGAGACTAATTCATTGGAAACAGAAAACATAAAAGGTTAAGAGATAAGGAAGCCAAGCCTTGAAGCTAACTTTCATTTTGAGGGTATTAATAGAAACAAATAATCTTTAGCAACAATTTTCACAGCCTGTTGAGTACAAGAATCAAAGCCCCGATCCACATAAGGTGAGAAATTTAACTGTAGAAACCTCCTACATACAAATGGTCTTCAACCAATACAGGGAATACCGCCTGTCTGAAAGCTTGACATTGAGTGTGTATCCATAAATATTTCCCCTGAGAAACCACAATCACAAGCTGGTCCCCAAAACCATTATGGCTTAAACTGATATTGGCTGGGAGGTCCAAAATATCTGGTAAAGTTTTCAGGCATCTGGTGAGAGGAAACACAACTTCTCTCGGTTGAATTTATCTTCAATGGAGACCTCAAAGAAGCATGAACTTATAATCAAAAAGCACAAAGCACACAAATTAATAAAGTATTTTAAGCAAGAGACAGCACAAACACAGACAGCAGAATACAACCCATAGTGATTTCAGATTCTGGAATTAGCAAACATAGAATATAAAATAATTAAGTTTAGTATGTTTAAAGAATAACAGAAGAAATTTAAATGTGAATAAAGAGCAACTGATTCTTTTAAATGATCATTCGAATTAAAAAAAGAACCAAAATAATTGCTAGAAATTAAAAATTAAATTAAAAACTCAATGGACTGGTTTAATAGATTAGGTACAGCTAAAGATAAAAGTAGAAAATTGAAATTACAGATTTGGAGAATATTTTTATGAAAAAGAAAAAAAAAAACTAGAAAATATAAAAGGGTAAGAGATGAAAAAGACAGAATAAAAATATTACCCATTGTTCTGGTTACCTAGTGCCACTCTGACAAGAAATATACCACAAATGGGATGGCCTTAACAAACAGGGGTTTATTCTTACAAGTTGGATGCTTTAAGTCCAAATTCAAAGTGCCAGGCTCCAGGGACTGGGTGAAAGCCCCTCAACCTTGGGGTCCAGCTCTGCCTCCTGCTCCCAGCCCACTGGAGCTAGAGGCGTTTCTTCACTCAGACAGCTGCTGGCTGCTGAGGCTGAGAAGCCCCAAGGTTGACAAGTAAAAAGGCACAGTCCCGATATTACCAAACC
>NW_006921630.1:14339428-14341105 GCF_000298275.1 Orycteropus afer afer
GAGATGTTTATAAAAATTATCTTTTATTTCTCTAGCTCTAGTCAAACAATGGTGGTGTAGTGCCTAAGGCATCTGACTGCTAACCAGAAGGCTGGTGGTTCCAACCCACCAGCCACTCCTCGGCAGGAAGACTGGGCAATCTACTCCATAGAGATACAGCCTAGGAAACCGAAGGAGAGGTCACTATGAGTTGGAACTGACTCAAGGGAGTAAGTTTGGGGTGTTTTTTTGGTTTTTTTTTTTTTGGTTAGTCAAACAATTATTCATTTGATAGTAAAGTGCCCAAAAAAGCCCAAGTCTGACTTAGATTTTTCCAACTCAAAGATGTGTGTGTGTCCTTAAATATAGATTTTGCATGTGCCACAAAACTCAAAAGTAAGTTGATTTCAGACATTACAGAATAAAATTGATCATATATTTTTGGTTAAAACTGATCAGTGACCAGAAACTTAGTCCCTCAAGTAACAAACTTGCTTCACAGGTGATAACGAGAAGAGGAAAGACTGCTCTGAGGAGAAATTAAGTTGATAAAAATAGATCTGAGACCTGCTGCTGAGTGCTGAAGAACATATAACACTGTGTTCAAATAAACACACCAAAAAGGATTTGCTCTATCTGATTTCAACTGTAAGGTCCTTTTGTGTTCTAAAATTCAATTTAATTCAGCCAACACTTACTGAATACCTAAAATGTGCAAGTGTCAAAATCAAATCTAATAAAGGCATCTGATTTGACATGAGAATTTCTGGGATAAGCGCTTAAGGCACACAATACTTGACAGCATAACCAACTGCAAAATGTACTCACTGCTGGAGCTCCCCATTCAGCCTGACTCATCACAAGCACCTTGGATTTTATAATTGCATAGGTAATTGAACTACTCCAACTTGAAACAGAGGTTTGCAACATGCCCTTTACATCATTACGGTCTTTGCATCAAATTCTTCTGGACTCTGTTTTTACACTACCTTTTTGACCCGGGGGAGCTCTGGTGGCATAGTGCAGAAGGCACTACGGAAGTAGATTGCCCCGAAGGCATTTGATTGCTACCCAGAAGGCTGGTGGTCCAAATCCACCAGCCACTCCTTGGAAGGAAGGTTGGGCAATCTACTTCCATAGTGATACCACCTCGGAAACCCAAGGAGGGGTCACTATGAGTCGGATCCGACTCAAAAGCAGTGAGTTTGGTTTCTTGGTTTGATTTTTGGCTCAGGAGCCCCCACGCTTCCCATATATTTTACTGTCCCTTCTTCCTTAGTGTTCTTGATGCTGTGGACACTGGCATTTGTTTAGTGGCAGTTCTGGCTGTCCTTCAAGCTATGACAGTACTGTTGAACAAAATTTCACCAGCATTTCACCTCCATCCTGGAGTCATTGTCCCTCCAGTCATGGCTGCCTTCTACCATCCAGCTGCTTAGGCTGAGTACAATGGGTTGATATTGATCAATTCCTTCAGGCCCTTGTCGGGGTTAAAGAGGAAATGTACCCACCCAAAAAGTGGGTAGTTCCATAATCCAGAAGGAATCGATAAGAATACTTGGACCAATTTCAACTCAGCATTCCTGGGGCAAGTGGGATAGGCCGTAGTGAGATTTGAGCACTAAGGGATGTATCCTGTTGTTGTTGTTGTTGTTATGTGCCGTTGAGTCGGGCCCGACTCATAGCGACCCCTCCTTG
>NW_006921630.1:14341205-14345830 GCF_000298275.1 Orycteropus afer afer
GAGGCGTTTCTTCACTCAGACAGCTGCTGGCTGCTGAGGCTGAGAAGCCCCAAGGTTGACAAGTAAAAAGGCACAGTCCCGATATTACCAAACCACATGGCAGGCCATTAACTTAAGTCCATTGTAAGTCCCAAGGTCAGCAGAGCATAGCAGGCTGCTGAGTAACAACACCGCTACATGCAGGATCCAAGTGTGCCAAAGGCTAGAGACCATTCCCAAGGTGGCCCAGCCAAGTTGACACACAAACTGAACTACCACACCCATCTAACAGGTTTCTAAAAGGAAAACAGACAAAGAATAGTGCAGAAGAAGATACAATGGCTGAGAATTTTCCAAAACTGATAAACAATAATCCACAGATTCTGAAAACCAACAAATTTCAAGTAGTATAAATAAATAAGAAATTCACAGATAAGGCAAATTCTTGTGTAATTGGAGAACACCAAAGACAAAGAGAAAACATTTTTAAAAATAAGTGAGAAAGAAGCCAAATTACCTTCAGAAGAACAACCATTAGGTTGATAGGAAACTTCTCAACTTCAATGATGGAAATCAGAAGATAGTAAAATAAAATAGTTAATGTGATAAGAGAAAATGACTGCCACCCTAGAATTTTATATGCAGTGAAAATATTTTTTAAGAACTAGGACAAGTGAAAATAAATAAAGCTGAGAAAGTATGCTGTGAACAAATAGTAAAGGAATGTACTTGAGACAAAAGGATAAATGGTCCCAGATTGAAGGTCTGAGATTAAAAAGAAATTATGAGCAAAAAGGGTAGTAAATATGTGGTAAACATTAAAACTGCATAAAACAGCAATAATAATATACTGGGGGGTAAAAATAAAAATATATAATTGTACTATAAGTCAACCATAGCTTATAAATGTATATACGAGGAGAGAGATACTAAAGGAGTTAAAATGTTCTAAGGTCTCCGTATTTTTTGAAAGAAAGGTAAGGTAAGGATTACTTAATTTTTGGCTTTGATCATTTAAATTGTGCAGGCTAAAATTTGTGTGGTGACCACTAACAAAACAGAAATAGAATACAATACACATTTCTATTATTTGTCAATAATAACCAATCCAAAAGAAGACAAGAAAGTAGAGAAAAGGAAACAGAAAAGGGAAGATATATAGAAAACACAAGATAAATTTAACACCAAAAAATATGAGTAATTATAATAATTGTAAACAGTTAAAAGTTCCATTTAAAAGACAAATACTGTTAGTAACATCCCTCATTTAGTCTATATATTTCATAAGCATTCTCTTAGGTCTACTCACTATTTAATTTAAAAAACTCAAAACAACTAATGCAGTGAATGACTGATAGCTCCCAGCATGGTTCTCTGCCTTCTCACATGCTCTAAGTTTGCTCCTAGTGTGAGAAGGAAGAATGCCACTCACTGCTCCAGGACAGCAGATGTTAATTTTTTAAAGAAATCCAGAAGTATATGTCAAAGAGAGATCTTTCATAATGATGATGACCTAACCACATATTGAAACAGCATTTGTTCTGTCATTTTAATAAGTATGTTTCAATTTTATCATATCCCATCAATAAGTAAAACAAAACAAACAAACAAACAAACAAAACTTTAAGGCTATTCAAGCTTTGACAAAATAACTCATAATAACATCAAAAACTATCCAGAGATTTTAGGATCCCAATCCAAACAGTGTAGACAAAAAATGTGTTGCTTGAATTAACCTCAAACTCTGCTTGTTTAATCTTTGTTATCTGTATTCCAATCTGTCGCCGTTAATAATCATAATCACACAACTTTTAGACCTACATACCAAAATATTCATGCATTAGATCAAATAATTACTTGGTTCATTGGAGAGGGGTAGTGGGAACCAGTTAAATCACTGGTTTTACTGAAACAACTTGTTTGATAGTCAAAAGACGTATGCCAATATGGTACCATGGCAACACAGCTTTAGGCAACAAATGAACCTAAGACTATACATGCACTGGTAGTGACAAACACTATGTGGCTGAAATAAAGCAGTTCTATTTATTCTAGTCTCTCTGATGAAGACCTCTTCTTTCAGTTTCAACTCTTAACTTGTTTTGAAAGCTTCAAGTAATTTAAGCAACTGCACAGTTATAAATAAAATCTATTACTTTTGAAACATTCCAATCAATGTCCTCACAAGCAATTTATAAGCTTCCTTTACAAATTATAGTTTTTATTTAAACTGCACAAAATCATATGTATGGTTTGCATTTTAGACTACAAAGAACTTAACCAGTAAGCAAGCTACATTCAGAGTACTTCTAAACTAAAAGATACAGGCATGTTTACCTGATGGACAAAAAACCAAGTTAAACTCAGTACTTGTCAAGAAATTAGGCATGGCCCAGGTTTCAGATGACCTCAAGTGAATAGCTCTGTATTTGTTTCACTTTGATCAAGTAAACATATCACAAAGAGTAGGCTGATTTAACAGTAATATATTTAAATGACAAAAAAAATGAAAGAGTTTTTTAAAAAGTAATGCTGAGAAGACAACATAATATGGGTAAATGAAAAGATTAGGTGTCAGGATAACTAGTTCTCTGCCACTAACTGGCTGTGACACCGGACAAATAAGTCACTGTTGGAGCCTCACCATAAATAAACACTGAGGAGTTAGAATAAAAGCAAAAACAAACAAACATGAACACCAACCAGCTGCTGTCGAGTGAAAGCCAACCCATGGCAACCCCGTGGGGGTCAGAGTGGAACTGCTCCACAGGGTGTTCATGGTTGTGATGTTTCAGAAGCAGATCACCAGGCCTTCCTTCCAAGGTACCTCTGGGTAGGTTCCAAATTCCAATCTTTCAGTCAGTAGCCCAGTGCTTAATCATTTGCAATATCCAGGGATTCCTGGGAGTTGGAATATTGTTGTTGTTGCTATGTGCTGTCAAGTCGGACCTGACTCATAGCGACCCCTCCTCGGGTTTCCGAGGCAGTATCACTATGGAAGGAGATTGCTCCATCTTCCTTCCAAGGAGTGGCTGGTGGGATAGTGACCACTAAAGTCCCTTCAAGGGAGCTCTGGTAGCATAGTGGCTAAGGCACTTGACTGCTAACCAGAAGGTTGGCGGTTCAAACCCACCATCCACTCCTTGGAAGGAAGATGGGGCAATCTACTTTCATAGTGATACAGCCTCGGGAACCCAAGGAGGGGTTGCTATGAGTCGGGTCCAACTCAATGGCACATAACAACAACAAAGTCCCTTCAAAAAAAGGAGCTCTAGTGGTGTGGTGCCTAAGGCATTTGCTAACCAGAAGGCTGGTGGTTCAAACCCACCAGCCACTCCCCACAAGGACGACTGGACAATCTATTTCTGTAAAGATTTACTCTCTCAGACTCAATGAAAGCTTGTTGAGAGATTAGTTTACATTTTATTTGCTTTCTACATCAAGCTTTTTCATGCTTTTCTGTCTAACTTGCCTTACTGTGTATGGCATTTCAGCCTTATGTCTGAAGGAATAGAACAATATTTTGTGAAAGCTGTACCTCTAAACCAAAAGATAGATGTGTGCATGCAATTTGGACAACTGAACATAGATTTCATAAATCTGAAGCTTTCGGTTCATGTTGGCCTGTAAATACAGGTTTATAATGTTAGTTTTAGGATGTGATGACTGAAGGCAAACTTGGGGAAAAGGCATTGATGAGAGGTTGAGGTTTTATGATGTCCACTCTTGAGTAAAATTTCATCATTCCAGGGGAAAAAAAAAAAGATTTACCCCCTCGGAAACCCTAAGGGCACTGCTATGAGTCAGAAATGACTTAATGGCAGTGAGTTTGTTTTTTTGTTTTTTTTTAATTGTGATTTGGGTTCAATTAGTGAGTTTGGTTTTTTGAGTTTTTAAAGTCCCTTCAAATTTAGAGTTTTAGGAGTCCTGGTGGCACAATGGTTAAGCGATCAGCTATTAAATGAAAGGTTGGCCATTTGAACCCACTCAGGAACTCTGCAAGAAAAATACTCAGTGATGTGATCTCATAAAGGATATGGGCTAGAAAATCCTATGGGGAAGTTCTACTCTGTCACAGAGGGTGGCAAGTACGGTCCAAGTATCCTTATCCATTCCTTCTGGATTATAGAACTACCCACTTTTTGTGGTATTCGACAGCATAAAACAGTAAGCAATGGTCAGAGAGGTCAAGAGAAAATCACATACAAAGGAACAGAGAGAAATATTTATAATTTGTAGGAAACTGACTATGAAAGAGGACCTCTGGTAGCATAGTGCCTAAGGCATTCTGACTGCTAACCAGAAGACTGATGGTTCAAACCCACCAGCCACTCCTCAGAAGGAAGGTTGGGCAATCTACTTCCGTAGTGATACTGCCTCAGAAACCCCAGGAGGGGTCGCTATGAGTTGGGTTCAACTCAACAGCAGTGAGTTGAGTAGACTACGAAAGGCAATGAACACAGGCTAAACTCAAGAAGGAATGTAGTCTACAAGCAGAGAGAATCCTCTAAAGTAATCTTGTGTAGGGAAGTCCAAGAAAAACTGGAAACAAAACCTACTATACAGCCACAGTAGTCAAAACTGCCTGGTATTGGTTCAGTGACAGATACATAGACCAATGGAATAGAATTGAGAACCCAGATATA
>NW_006921630.1:14350376-14355204 GCF_000298275.1 Orycteropus afer afer
TCTGGTTAGCAGTCAAGTGCTTTAGCCATTATGCTACCAGAGCATGTATCCTAGGAAACTCAAATGACAGGCATTCTTGGTAGAGCTTAGCTTACCATGAAGGGAATGAAATTATTTCCTTCAAAGATCCTTGGGAACTTGTGACTAGACAGGATCAACAGTAGCCCAGCATGAGCTGCTAGAATGTCTAAAGACCCATTCTCACTAGATCCAGAATTCTAGAGTGAAGCCTGAGGGACAAGGAAGCAACTGGAACAGCAGACTGATGAGCCCTCATTCGTCTGGATATGGAAGACAGCAACCTCCCCCACAAGCCTTAGATGTTGTTGTTGTTGTTGTTGTTATGTGCCCTCGAGTCAGACGTGACTCATAGCGACCTCTCCTTGGGTTTCCAAGATGGTATAACTACGGAAGTAGATTGCCCCATCTTCCTTCCGAGGAATGGCTGGTGGGTTTGAACTGCCAGCCTATGGAGTCCCTGGTAGTGCAAACAGTTAATGCTCTTGGCTGTTAAACAAAAGTATGGAAGTTTAAGTCCACTCAGAGCCTATTTAGAAGAAAGCCCTGGCTATTTACTTTTGAAAAATCAGCCACTGAAATTATATGGAGTTTAAGACCATAGTCCTGTGGGACAACTCAGTTAATTGCTTAATATAGTTCATAAAGTGTATATTCTATATATCAATGTGGTGAGTAACGTCTAGGGTCTTAAAAGCTTGCAAGCAGCTATCTAAGATATAACTATTGGTTTCTATTAATCCAGAACAAAAACAAAGGAAGGAAGCCAAAGATTCAAAGAAAGTAGTCTCTAGGACTAATAGTCTACCACAGCCTCATCTGCCCTGATACCAGAAGAACTAAAGGGTGCCTAGCTACCACTACTGACCATTCTGATCAGGATCATAATAGATGGCTCTTAATAGAATAGGGGGAAAATGTGGAACAGAACTCAAATTCTTGAAGTCTAAATTTATTGGATGAGTTAAGACTAGAGGACTCTCCTAGACTATTGTACTGAGATAGATACTCTTTAAACCATAAAGTAAAATTATCCTTTGAGGTCAGCTTTTAGCTAAATAATATATTGGCTCATAAAATTAAAATATATAAATATCATTCATGAGTAATAAGCTTTTTAAAAAAATCATCTACATGAGATCAAATGGTCAAAAATTACTCTAAAGCAAAGATGAGAAGGTAATGGGGCAGGGGAACCACATTGCTGGAAATGGTACAGCCAGAATGGAAATAATGAGAATGTTGACATGTTGTGAAAAATTTAATCACTGTCGCTGAACAACTTGTACAAAATTGTTAAATAGGAACCTAATTTGTTGTGTAACCTTTCACCTTACACACAATATTATTTTTAAAATGAATAAATTAAAAGCTCTACAGAGAACATTTCTACTCTGACACCCATGGGATTGCCATGAGTAGGAATGAACTCAGTGGCAGCTAGTTCTTTTTTTATCCATAGCCAAGATGTTCCAAGACTGTCCTGTTGTCCAAAATTCAGTCCTGTTCTTCAGAATTCTAGATTGAAAAATATAATCACTGTAGTTACAAGGATGTAATTAAAACTACCAACAAATACAGAGTTGTACCCATGCAATACTGAAGAATGAGCTTAAATATGAGTCAGTTCTTTCAGCTCAGGATAATCAGTCCTTTGTGCATGAACTGGCAAGAAGTGAAAAAGTGTTCCTGAATTCATCACTTCATGACAGACCTTAAGACAGGTCCTTATCACAGCCCCAATTTTACATTTATTTCTAATATTCTGTATGTATTTTAAACAATAGTTAACTGGAAACTTGTGAAGACATCTTAGTGGTTTACCCAAGATTGTCCAGTGAATAACAGGCAGAGTGGAACAGAAAAACTGATCCAATAAAAAACACATAGATCTCTAAAAATAAATGCTACACTGTGCCGTCAAAAACACAGAAACAGAGGTGAGAAAGGAAAAACTCATAGGAGCATTGGCCCTGATAGTCAAGGACTGTTACCTACAACATTATGATGGTCCTTGGTTCTGACCAGAGCTACTGGAAATTCCATCAAGTCACTTTAAGGGTACATAAAGCTTCAGTGTGGAACAACCATTTTCTGGAAGGAGGAATGTGACTCAGAACCAAGGCAACTGACGGGACCCTCTTCTCTTAGTGCCTTTGATAACATACTGGAGAACAGAGTTGGGTTTTGAGTCGACTGAAATCTTCCATAAAAGGAGTCTAAATGCAGGCTACATAACATCCAAAAGCTCCCCAGAGAAATTCCTATTTTGTACATGGACGGGAGAATGTAGCAAGTTCCATCTGGCTGGGCAGAGAACATTCCCTGCTAGTGAAACTTCATGGTTCTTGTGTTTAGTGCCAACTGCATGTTCACACTAGACCAGGGACCTGAACACAGAGGTGTAGGCGTACTAGAAACTGAGCTAGACGGAGCAGGCAGTGCTGTGCCATTCTCTGTCGCTAAAACATCAAAACCACAAGGCAAGATATTAGTAAGGGTATCATTTTTATAAAGTCTCTAATAGTTATAAGCCAAAATTATGACTGATGTTAGTTACTCAGAGTTGCTATAGCAAAATAGAGTGACATCATCTTTTTCCATTAGGCTCCTATCAATACATAAACGAAAACTAAGAACAGGCTGAGATTTATCACTAATGACTCTCCCTCGGAGGGACTGGCCCTCTCAGGGAAACCTCAAAACTTTAAAGTAAGTATAAGTAGAATTAGCCGTATAAAGAAGTAAAGGTGCAATTGGATGAGGTGACTTAGCTCAAATGTCACCTCTTCAAAGAGGCCTCCACTGACAAGCCTAGAGTACTGGACTTCCTTCTTCATTAGGTAGTAACATCTAGTTTACTCTGTAACATGTTACCTTTGAAAAGTATCAAATGATCTTGTGTTTGTCTTCCTCCCTGTCTGAATTTAGACTCCCTGAGAGAGGAACTTTGCACAGTCCCTTATTCTGCTCCTAACACCCAGAGAGAGACTGGATTACAGTAGGCCCTCAATGAGATTTGACTGGCTGACTAGTTGCCTTTCCAACTGGCAAAGAATAACAAGTTTGATTATCTCAAACCAAAGCTTTAATAAAGTACAGAAAAATCAGCAAGTAATTCATCAAAAACATCACATATTGGGGGAAAGATTTTATATATATACATATATGTATATATACAAAAAAAAAAAAACCTCACTGCCGTAGAGTTGGATCCAACTCATAGCAACCCCGCCTTGGGTTTCCGAGGCAGTATCACCACAGAAGTAGATTGCCCAACCTTCCTTCCAAGGAGTGGTTGGTGGGTTTGAACCGCCAGCCTTCTGGTTAACAGTAAAATGCCTTAGGCACTACACCACCAGAGCTCCCATACATACATGTTGCTGTTGTTATGTGCCATCAAGTTGGCCCCGACTCATAGTGACCCCTCCTTGGGTTTCCGAGGCAGTATTATTACAGAAGTAGGATTGCCCAACCTTCCTGGTGGGTTTGAACTGCCAGCCTTCTGGTTAGCAGTCAAGTGCCTTAGGCACTATGCTATCAGAGCTCCTATACATATACATCCATCCATACATACACATACAAACATACATATATAATATTAATCAAATTCATCCTTAGAGGCACAGTGGGCTGAAGCAATGGCACTCCAATTGTGGTCCATGAAGAAGCAGCATCATTATCCCTCGGCAGCTTGTTAGAAAGCAAAGTCTCACCCCAGACCCAGTGAATCAGAGTATCTAGGAGTAGGGTTCAAAATTCTGTGTTTTAATAATCTGTGTTTTAGGAGTCCACATGATTCTTATATACCCTAATGTTTGAGAACCACTGATTGGAAAAAATATTATGTTACAAGTAACAGTGCCAATGATCTTAAATGAGTAACTTATTTAGAAATGAAGGTAGGAATAAACCAGAAACATCATAAAGATTAGGCTTTTGCTGGGGACAACTGGCACATTCTTGCAGGCAATAAGATTTTTAAAAAATCAAGAAAAAGGAAGAGAAGAAATGATATACATGAATATGCAGCCCTCTGAATCCTGCCTACCTTGTCCCCAGGTCATTGGTCCCCATTGTGTCTCACCAAGCTTTCCCAGATCTGACTACACAACCAGCAGACTATGCTCCTTGTTTACAAAACTCTTGCTTCACTTGGTTCCCCTCCCCTTCCCACCATTAATGTCCTTGAAGCAACACTCCCTGTGGCTTTCTAGGAGTCAATGTAACAGACGACTGGCCAGGACAACTCTAAAAAAGTAGTCTTCCTGGGGAAGTTGCGGGGGTCGGGGGGGAAGCCATACCATGATTTAGATGTCTGATGCAGTCACTCAGGAGCGTACTAAACTTCTTCTGGTGTGTGGCCTCCTGGAAACAGAAGTAGGCATGTCTGAGGAACGGCTGCCACAGGTACACCGGGAATTCCTTGGGCAGGACCACAAAGGGCTGAGTGTTCTCCTTCTCACTGGATGCTAAAGATTATTGAAAACACAAATATATTTTAAAACATGTCTCTTCTATTTAGAAGGAGCACTGGTGGCACAACAGATAAGTGTTCAGCTATGAACTTTAAAGTCTGCATTTCAAAGCTACCAGTCTGCTCCCATAGGGATTATAGCATGGGAAACTCCATGGGATGGTTCTACTCCATCATATAGGTTTGCTGTGAGTTGGAGTCGACTCGACAACAAAGAACATCTTCTATTTAAGACACTTATTTCCATCTAGGAAGGAACTGTTTTTTTTTTTTTTTAGGATTTGGGTGAAGATTTACAGAGTAAATTCACTTTTCATACAGCAGTTCACATAT
>NW_006921630.1:14357689-14367830 GCF_000298275.1 Orycteropus afer afer
AACAACAACAACAACAACAATCTTTACAGAAGCAGATTATCTTTCTCCCATGGAGCAGCTAATGGGGTTTGAACCACTGACCTTTCAGTTAGCAGTTGAATGCTTAACTACAGTGGCACCAAGGCTCCTTATACTGAAGTAGGGTGGATCCTAATCCAAATCCCTTCAGAGTGATATTATAAAAGGAGAGTCACACACAGGGAGACACAGCATGTGAGGATGCTTGAGCATTCACAAGCCAAGGAACACCAAGAAATGCCCAGAGCTGCAGAAGCTAAGAGAGACAAAGAAGGATCCTCCCCTAGAAGTGACAGCAATTAGTGCTGACAACTCCCTGAATTCAGACTTCTAGCCTCCAGAGTTATGAGAAAATATGTTTCAGTTCTTTAGGGAAAGCTATTTTGTGGTATTTTGTTATGGCAGCCCTAACAGAGACAGTAACTATCTAGGGCAGAACATGAGATGGAAAGTTGGTATGAGATGTTTCACAGAATGAAGGAAAATTAGAGTTCATTGTCTGTAGCATACCTCAACCAGCTTCACCTATCACCTTTCGGCAGACAATCTCACCTCCTACTCCACAGGGACAACAGAGGCCATCAGACACAATCTCTCTCAACTTTTTCCCTTCTAAATGATCTAAAAACAGAGCTCATCCTTCCTCATTGCCCTGCAGCAGGTGAGAAGTCTGCTCATACAGACACTCTCCCCACCCTCCTTGCAGGCTCCCAACCCATGTTCCCTGCCAGCATCTCCTGCCTGCATGCTCTCACTCTTGTCTATCATTGCCAAATTCTTAGCAGTATAGCTCATATCTTCCCTCCATCAACCACTATTCTCACCTCAGTCCAATTCCTGTCCTGTTATGCTATTGTTAGGTGCTGTTGAATTGGCTCTGACTCATAGAGACCCCATGTACAACAGAATGAAACACTGCCTGGTATGGTGCCAGCCTAACAATCCTTGCTATATTTGAGCCCATCACTGCAGCCATTGTATCAATCCATCTCATTGAGGCTCTTCCTCTTCTTCACTGACCTTCTACTCTACCAAGCATGATATCCTCCTCAAGGGAATAGTCCCTTCTGACAACATGACCAAAGTAGGTGAGATGAAATCTGGCCATTCTCACTTCCAAGGAGCATTCTAGCTGCACTTCGTCCAAGACTGACTTGTTCATTCTTCTGGCAGTCCACGATACTTTCAGTATTCTTTGCCAACACCACAACACAAAAGCATCAACTCTTCTTTGGTCATCCTTAATCATTGCCCAGCTTTCACATGCATGGCTTGGTGAAGGCATACCTTTGTCTTCAAAGTGACAACATTGTTCTTCCACACTTTAGAGAGGTCTTTTGCAGCAGATTTGCCCAGTGCAATACAATGTCTGATTTCTTGACTGCTGCTTTCATGGGTGTTGATTGTGGATCCAAGTGATATGAAATCTTTAACAACTTCAATCTTTTCTCCATTTATCATGATGCTGATTATTGGTCTAGTTGTGAGGATTTTCATTTTCTTTTACGTTGAGGTGTAACCCATACTGTAGTCTTTAATCTTCATCAGTAAATACTTTAAGTTATCTTCACTTTCAGCATGTAAGGTTGTGTCATCTGCATATCACAAATTGTTAATGAGTCTTCCTCCAATCCTGATGCTGCGTTAGTTTTCATATAGTCCATATTCTTGGATTATTTGCTCAGCATACACATTGAATAAGTATGGTGAAAGCATACAACACACCCTTCCTGATTTAAAACCATGCAGTATCCCCTTGTTCTGTTGGAATGAGAGCCTCCTGGTCTATGTACAGGTTCCTTGTGAACACAATTAAATGTTCTGGAATTCTCACTCTTCTCAATGTTACCCATAATTTCTTATGATCCATACAGTTGAATGCTTCTGCATAGTCAATAAAACATAAGTAAACATCTTTCTAGTATTTGCTTTGAGCCAAGATCCATCTGACATCAGCAATGATATCCCTTGTTCCATATCATCTTGTGAATCCAGCTTGCATTTCTAGAAGTTACCTCTCAATATACTGCTGCAACCATTTTTTAATTATCTTCAGCAAGATTTTACTTGCATTTGATATTAATGATATTGTTCGATAATTTCCACATTCTGTTGGATCACCTTTATATGGAATAGTTACAAATATGGATCTCTTCTAGTCAGTTGGCCAGGTAGCTGTCTTCTAAATTTCTTGGCATAGATGACTAAGTGCCTCCAGTGTGGCATCAGTTTATTGAAACATCTCAGTGGGTATTCTGTCAGTTCCTGGACTCTTGTTTTACATCAATTCCTTCAGTGCAGCTTCAACTTCTCCCTTCAATACCATTGGTTCTTGATCATATGCCACCTCTTGAGATAGGTGAACACTGACCACTTCTTTTTGGTACAGTGACTGCATATTCCTTCCATCTTCTTTTGATGCTTCCTGCATCATTCAATATTTTGCCCACAGAATCTTTCAATACTGCAATTCAAGGCTTGAATTTTTTCTTCAGTTCTTTTCAGCTTGAAAAATGCCAAGCATATTCTTCTCTTTTGGTTTTCTAACTCCAGGTCTTGTACCTTTCATTATCATAACTGACTTTGTCTTCTTGAGCTGCTCCTTTGAAATCTTCTGTTCAGCTCTTCTATCTGTCATTTCTTCCATTTGCTTTAGCTACTCTCCATTCAAGAGCAAGTTTCAGAGTCATTTCTGACACCCATTTTGGTCTTTTCTCCCTTGCCTTTTTAATGAACTTTTGTTTTCTTCATGTATGATGTTCTTAATGTCATCCCACAACTCGTCTGGTTTTTAGTCATTGGTCTTCAACACATCAAATCTGTTTCTCAGATGGTCTCTAAATTCAGGTGGGATATAATCAAGGTCATATTTTGGCTCTTGTTGACTTGTTTTAGTTTCCTCTAGCTTTAACTTGAACTTGCATATGAGCAGTTAATGGTCTGTTCCACAGTGAACTCTTGCCTTGTTTTGGCTGAAGATACTGAATTTCTCTGTCTCCTGTTTCCACAGATGTAGTTGATCTGATTCCTGTTTATCCATCTGTTGAGGTTCACATGTATAGCCACTGTTTATGTTGTTGAAAAAAGGTATTTGCAATGAATAAATCATTGGTCTCGCAAAATTCTATCATGCAATCTCTAGTGTCTTTTTTATTACCAAGGCCTATTTTCCAATTACTGGTCATTCCTGCCCTACCAGCTCTGACATGCCTATTGCTGAAAGTCATCTTGACTTTCAACCTATGGCTTCTTCTCTATTATCCTTCCTCTTAATCTGATCTGAAACATGTGTTGCTACTAGTGCCCTCTCTTTGGAAAACATTCTCTCCCCTTGAGTCCACGAGCACCTCTTTCTAGGATTCTTTCTTTCTTTTAAATTGTTTCTTTCTTTTTTGTCACTTTTACTGGCTCCTCTGTCCCCTTGACCCATCTCCACCCCCCAAGTGTGGGTGTTTGTCTTATTCTGTGCTACTCCTCTCAGTCTGTATACTCTCCCTGGAAGTGATTCCTTACATAGCTTTTTACCTATTGTTCCTGCAGTCCATGTCACCCTTTCTTTCTTCCTTTCCATCATGTTTTCACATAGCAAATTCTCCTTGTCCTTCTAAAGGCAAGTCAAAGCCACCCTCTCTGAGATGTCTTTGCTGGCATTTCCTCCTGCCACCAGGCACAGAGTGGTGTTTTCTACTTTGTTCCTCTAAAATATTGTAATAATGTGTTTCCATGTGTGACACTGGTATTCAGGGTGGGAGGTTGAGAATGAGATAAGCTGTCCCATTGATTCTCACGTGGCTGCCCTCCCCAGGAAGCAGAACCACTGCCCTGGATTGGAACTCCTAGAGGATGGAGACTGTCTTACTCATCTTTGTATCCTCAGCTCATAGCACAGTCATGGACCTACTAGATGTTCAACTACCAAGTCTATCGAATGAATGAATGTTACTTCATTCTAGGACATTTTAAGGGAGCGCTGGTAGCATAGTGTCTAAGGCACTTAACTGTTAACCAGGAAGCTGGCAGTTCAAACCCACCAACCACTCTTCGGAAGGAAGTTTAGGCAATCTATTTCCGTAGTGATACTGCCTCAGAAACCCAAGAAGTGGTCACTATGAGTCAGGTTTGACTCGATGACACATAACAACAACAACAACAACAAACAGTGGTACTTTTTACTTATTCCCTCAAAATTAATTCCAAGAGTCATGTTTAAACCACTTGTTAATCAGATCTTCTATCTAAACCTCATTCCTTTCCATGCATCCCAGTTATATAATATTGCATTTAAATGAACCCCAGCTTATTTCTGAGATCATAGAGAACAAGCAGAAGAAAAAGTTCTATGCTCCCTCCCTACACCATGCACAATAATCTCAGAGCCTCTATGTGGCAATTAAAACAGTCTAAATGCCTAAAAACAGTAGGCATTGCAAAAAAAATGGAACATAACCAAAAAAGGAGGTTCCAAAATTGAATTATAATACTGGAAAGTTAATAAATCAGAATTGGCTTAGACAAAGAATAGACTTCCTGAGGCATATCTAGGAGCCTTGTTTAAGTGTCCTGAAGTCTGAAGTTAACAGTAGAATGTGCTGGAAGCACAACTGTGGCCCACCAACCAGTACTTAGCACAATGCCTGACACTAGTAACATATGAATGAATCAGTGTATGAGTGAACAGACAACTGAGTAAATGACTGAATACGGTAGCAGAGACCAGTAGTAGTTCTAACACATTATCTATTCTTCCCTTCTCTCAGTAACCCCTGATTTTTGGTTGGGTAAGTAGCTGCATAAAATAAACACTATGTGCCCCGCTTCCTGTGCAGCTTGCTGTGCCCATAGCCATGAAGTTTTGACCAATGGGATGAAAAAGAAGCACTATGTGAAACTTGCTGGAAGTATCCTTAAGGAAGAAATATGCTTGGTTCCTTCCCTTTTCTCCTTCCTCTCATCTAGGATAAGAAAGCTACAGCTAGTACTTCAGCAGCCACCTTGGACTATGCCAATAAAATCCAAAACCTGGAGATAAAGGAGGAGAGATCCAGAAAGAGTCTGAGTGTCTCACAAATTTATGGAATTACCACACCATCCACAGAGTGTTGATATTCAAATATTTCTTATAATATAGTAAAACTTTATTTGTTTAATTGGAGATATTTTTTGCATGCAGCAAACCAGATCCTAACTAATAAAATGTCAAAGAATCACTTTAGCAAACTGGCAAAACATGGCAGTATTTTGATATATCATCTTAGTGGACTCTATAAAGAAGATATATTTATTTATAACCACTGATGATTTTTTTCAAGTGAGGGTAATTCTTACCTTTCCTCTATGGGATAGAAATCTTAGCACACAGTGAGTCTTCTTGATTAACATGTTTTTGTGAAACAATTGTCCCTGACCTTTCCAAGACCTCACAGTTTTTTACAAACAACTGAAAGCAAGACCCACCCTTTGCATTTAAAAGTTGCCGCAAGCCCCATAAAATCCATTCCAATTAGCCTCCAGTTATCTCTTACTTAACCTTTGACAGAAATTTTCCAGATGTTATCGGCCTGCATTTTTTCTAGTTGAGTTACAGAAATATCACAAATGATCTACTGTAGAATATCCTATTTTTAAAACTCAGAAGGCCACAGCGTGCAATAGAAAAAAAAAAAAAAAGTCATTGAAATGGCCCAATCTGAACCCCTAGGCCAACTGGTATTATTCACACAGGCCTTGTGCTTCTTATTCCTTTCCATTCCTTTTGACATTATTTCATCAATAAATCAATAAACATATTGTCTGTTCTGACTGATATCATTGGAAAATTCTTTCAGAGAGATTTTGAAGAGGAGTCATCATGTTGGTATTCCCATTTCTAGCTGCAGCTCCCCAGCCACAACAACATATAAGTAGAATTCAAATTAGAAAATATAATAATAAGTATAATACATATAATGGATTGTTTTAACTTGAATTACTAGTAATATTTTGTTAATATAGCTTTATGGTCCATGTACTAATCCTATAACTATGTTATTAAAAATACTGTGTTAAGCATTTCTGCACTGAAATAACAATTGATAAAATGATTATTTTCTCCATAAATTCTAATGAAATGATTATATCCACTCATAAGAATCAGGGCTCTCTCCAAGAAACCAAGTAATTACTGTGTAGTATGATTTACACACAGCCAGATGGAGTTATTACATTAGCTACAGTTCATAAATCTCTGTGAAATGCCTTATTCAGCCTATATATTATATCTACCAGTTTCTTTTTATGGAAAAAGTAAAATGAATGAGGAAAATATGAGAGCTGTAAAAGGTCCTTACAGATTTTTAAGTTCAAACCCCTATTTTAGAGAACAAAAACCCAGAGAGGTTCAACAGCCCATTAAGATAACAGTTGATAAATGGCACAGTTAGAACCAGATAAAAATCCAGTCTACTAATTCTCAGTTCAGTGTTCTTTCCATGACAATACTGAGCTACTGTTTATGCATATGCTTATTAATGCAAATGCTTCTATACAGTAGCTATGAGAAATTATAAGCCTTGTTTATAGCATTTTGTCAGTTCAGGGTATTTTATGCATAAAACAAAAATAAAAAAACACAAACTCACTGCCATTGAGTCAATTCCAACTCATAGTGACCCCCCTTTGGGTTTCCTAGGCAATAAATCTCTATGGAAGTAGATTTGCCCAGTCTTCCTTCCATGGAGTGGCTGGTGGCTTTGAACTGCCAGCCTTCTGCTTGGCAGTCAAATGCCTTAGGCCCTGTACCAGTAGAGGTCCTTATTTTATGCATATCAACCTAAAATTAGAAAAATAATAGTCCCTGACAGGTCTAGGCTTGCTGACTGAAAGATAAGATTGGACATGTCATGGACTGAGCCTCACGTGGTGATTTCTGCTGCTCTGGGTGGTGTTATGAAAGCCTGCAGTATATTACAAAAGCCCCAAGGTAACTGATCAATTGCACATTTACCACACATAGAAACACAGTAATTGATTTGGGTATTAGTGAACATGATTTAAAATAACAGAAGCAGTATAAAGTTGTCCCAATTTTAAAAAAATTACATCTTCCATTTGTCTGTGGAACACGTGAGCCTATCCCATGGTTTCTCAACTTCAGCGGACAATTCTCCCTTGTGGGGGCTGTCCTGTGCATTGTAGGATGTTTGTCAGCATCTCTGGGTTCTACTCACTACCTCTCCCTACCCCTTCATCCAGCAATTGTCTCCAGCCATTAACAAATGTCTCTGGGGGGCAAAATTGACCCTCCACCCCACTCTTTGCTCCTCCTCCTACCACCTCTGTTGAGAACACTGGTCTAGCCAAACAAGGCACGTTTACAAATTTTGACTTGGGGAAAAAATGCTCAGCCACTTACCAATAGGGTCTGGGAAATGCCGATCAGATAACAAATTATATTCCTCTTCTGAGGTCAACACCTTCCCTCCAGCTGGCAGAATTCGGCTTTTAGGAGCAGCTCCTCTCTGATAAGCCTGAGGAAGGAAAGGCATACATGAATTATTTTTTCGTCACTTGGCTTTTTAGGAAACATCAGGAATATTAAAAATAGACAGACCCAGACACAAACATCCAGACATAGTAGTCCTCACACTAAGTCACTGAGTTGGAACTATTTATTCAGATATGTTTTGCCTACCTGATACTTAAGTTCCAACTCAGTGACACAGTGTGAGGAGTACTATCTCATCCTTCAGCACTTTTGTGTGAAGGTCACAATATAGTAAATCGTAGTCCTTAATCTCAGGGAGATTTGCTGAAGGTGTTTTTCTCAAATGGGGAAAACATAATCTTCTAGAAATTCTACACTGCAGTTCACATTTCAGACTTTAATGTCTGAGTCATTCTGATAATAACTACAAGGGTGACAATGCTCGACCACACTTACCATATGGAATGCTTGGTGACTGGTGTGGGCCATGTATGGTGACTAATGAGACTACAAAACATGTAACTGCAATTATAGTTGCCATAGATTTTTGTTAAAAACATAAAAATGTTGCCATGATAAAATATGCCACCACTTTGTCCTTAGATGTGAGACTACTGTGCAGTAAAATGACCTGGGATGGAGATACAATGCCATCACATCAGAACAAATTCTGGTGAGAAAAAAGAAGCTGCATTGTTCGGTCAAAGGTAAGACAGGCCCAGTGCCTTGCTAAAGCAGTCCATTAAGCAGATATACCCACAAGGACATAGACAGATAAGACAAAATTTAAGTATGTGCTTCTGATGGGAGGGTTTAAGTCAAGGCACAATTTTGAAAATAGCAACCTAAAGACAAGCTGAGAAATGAAACCAAGAAACTATAAAATACAAAGTCTAGCATGTATTCTTCTAGGTCATCAAAATAATGTGATCAAAGCAACAAAATCAGAACAGCAATATATTCTGTTCTGCATCAATAAGACAGTAATGGAGACCCAAACAAAACAAACTCATATACATCTAAAAAGCTTTATTTGCATACTTATTGTATGAACCATGAATCCCATGCTTAAAGACATCAGGGATATGGATGATAATGGAGAAAGACTAACAAGCTATGACTTCAAGAAAGTTTAGAAACAGTTTGCTTCAGACTGGCCTTAAATCTGAATTATATTATGATAAAAACAAATCTGGGCATTTATAAATTTAATCTTCAAAACAGCAACATGAAATATTAGCATCTTTATTTTACAAATGAGAAAACAAAGTTCAAGAAAGGGAAATAACTTCCCCATTGATCCAATGGTGACAAATCCAGGATTCATCCCCAGGCTTATCCAGCCCCCACTGGGAGCGTGTAGGAAATAGGAAGTGATTATTCAATGAGAATATGTCACCCTTTCCTGATTAATTACCAGCCAAAATTGGCCTCTTAATAGCAATAGGCCACAGTCCAGCAACAACACTAATAACAAATAATAATCTACGAGTGAATACATAGGGAGACATGCAAATTGAACAGGTGTGGGATGGCAAATTACAATATACTCATAATTATGTATAGGTTTGGCAGAGGATATTTCTACAAATGTATTTGTATGTGCTGCAAACATATTCATGCATATATTATAACATTCAGGAGCAAAGTTATGAAAACTTATTTGCCATAACCAAACACTTTGAGAAAGTGAATCACTGGGCTTGGAGGCTTAGGACCATAGTCTCAGGGAACATGTAGATGAACTGGCATAATAGACCACAATATTCTACATCCTACTATGGTAAGTAGAGACTGGGGTCTTAAAAGCTTGCGAGCAGCATCTAGGATGCAACCATTGGTCTCTCCTCATCCTTAGCAAAGAAGAATATGAAAAAAAATCAAATACTCAAGGAAACAATTAGTCTAAAGGACTAATGGACCACACAAACCACAGCGTCCACTAGCTTGAGACCATAAGAACTAGATGGTACCCATACTGCTACAGACCATTCTGCTCAGGATCACAATCAAAGGCTTAGGACACAATGGGGAAAAAAATGTAGAACAAAATTCAAAATCATAAAAAAAGACCAGACTTACTGGTCTGATGGAGACTGGTAGAACTGTTGAGACTATGGCTCTTAGACACCCTTCAAACCTGAAAATGAACCTACCTTGGGGGATCATGTTTCAGCCAAACAACAGCCAGGCCTATAAAATGTACAACACCACCCATGAGAAACATACTCTGCAGAACAATCAGCCATATGAGACCAAAACAGCAGCATTTACCCAAAAACAAAGTTCAGAAGGCAGAAATGGGCAGGAAAAATGAGTGAATGGAAGCGGGGAACCCACTAAGGAAGTGGAAAGACTGCAACAAATGTTATGAAATAAAATGTATATAAAGTATTGAATGGAAAATGTATTTGCTTGATAAACTTTCACTCAGCCCATGATAAAATGTTCAAAAAAAATAATAACATAATAGGTAATTTATAGGTACTTAATGTTTTACTAGGAGCTCTGGTAACAAAGTGCCTAAGGCACTTGACTACTAACCAGAAGGCTGGTGGTTCAAATGCACCAGCCACTTGTGATAGTTGAAGATCTGTCAACTTGGCTGGACTTCACTTGTGAGTGTTGTTTCTCATGATGGATCACATGACTATGTCCTAA
>NW_006921630.1:14374372-14386658 GCF_000298275.1 Orycteropus afer afer
TCTCTCTCTATAAATATATATATATATACTTTGCTGGTTTTTGTGTTTCTCTAGAGAACCCCATCCAACACACCACTCCTTGGAAGGAAGGTTGGGCAATCTATTTCCATAGTGATACCGCCTCGGAAATCCAAGGAGGGGTCGCTGTGAGTTAGATCTGACTCCACGGCACATAACAACAACAACATTTTACTACAAGCTCTAGTGGCTCAGTAGTTAACCGCTTAGCTGCTAACCAAAAGATTAGTGGTTCAAACCAATCCAGCAGCCCCCCACTAGGAAACAGACCTGGTGATCTGCTCCCATAAAGATTACAACCCAGAAAACCCTATAGGGTAGTTCTTCTCTGTAACACATGAGGGTCACTATGAGTCAAAAATCTGCTTGATGGCACCAAACAACAATATTTAAATTAGGTGAACTAAAAAAAAAAAAACTCTCCATACATTCAAAACAGGATTTTGAAGAATTATGGCAAAATGTATACATTTTTAAACACTTACAAGTTTGTTTGTTTTTTTAATTGAAATACTTGGATATTGACAAATTCGGCCACATATCTTAACAATCTGAAAAGGTTCAGTTGAAAATGGGCAAAGAAAAGAAAGCAATGTAATCTTGAAACTGTAGATTTGGGGATAAGCCTAGAAAATGCAAAGAGGAGAAGCACCAAAACTTGATTCAAAGTGAAACTTCAGCTAGTGCCAAATGCAGTGAGAACCTTATTAAATCCAAGAGCAAGCTCTATTCTTCCCAATTAATTAGTGGAAATCATACCAACAACTCCTCTATATTGGGTAATTACCATGGGCTGGGCTATGTGCTAAGTGCTTTAATTCATGTATTTAATCATCACAGCTACACCATGACAAAGGGATGATGCTCACCATTTTACAGATGAGAAAACTGAAGCCCAAGGAGATTTCTAACTTATCCAAAGACACATATCTCGTAACTGGTAATGGTGTGATTAAAAGCTCATAATAATAATCACTATACAATATTACCTCTCCTCATGTTATCCTGAAAGGATATTGTAAGGTACCCCACAAAATGTGAGGTGATTTGTTGTTATTACTATTATTTTTAATGTATTAATAATTTGCTTATGAATGCAAATCAAATGGTGAATAAAATCATAATATAAAAATGATATTGGACACTGCATGACAGAATTTTGCAAGACTAATGACTTATTCATTGCAAATATCTTTTTCAATAACATAAACAGTGATTATACATGTCAACCTTGCCAAATAGAACACACAGTAATCAATAGACTATGTCTGTGTAAAGAGATGATGGTGAAGCTTGATATCATCAATTAGAACAAGGCCAGATGCTGACTGTGGAGCAGACCATCAATTGCTCATATGCAAGTTTAACTTGAAGCTGAAGAAAATTAAAACGAGTCCACAAGAGTCAAAATACGACCTTGAGTATATCCCATCTGAATTAAGAGGACTTTTAAAGAACAGATTTGACATACTGAACACCAATTAAAAACTAGATGAAGTGTGGGATGACATCAAGAACATCATACATGAAGAAAGCACAAGGCCATTAAAAAGACAGGAAAGAAACAAAAGACCAAAATGTAGTGTTAGAAGAAACTCTGAGACTTGCTCTTGAATGGAGACTAGCTAAAGCTAATGGAAGAAATGATGAAGTAAAAGATCTGAGCAAAAGATTTCAAAAGGCAGCTTGAGAAGAAAATGAAGTATTATAATGAAATGTGCAAAGATCTGGAGTTAGAAAACCAAGAGAGAATAACACACTCAACATTTTTCAACCTGAAAGAATTGAAGAAAAAAAGTCAAGCCTTCAGTTGCAATACTGACAGATTCTATGGGCAAAATACTGACTGATGCAGGGAGCATCAAAAGAAGATGGAAAGAATACACAGAGTCACTGTACTAAAAAGAATTGGTTGACATTCAATCATTTCAGGTGGTAACATACGATCAAGAACCAATGGTACTGACAGTAGAAGTCTAAGCTCCACTGAAGGAGCTAGTGAAAAACAAGCCTCCAGAAATGGAAGGAATACCCATTGAGAAGTTTCAACAAATGGATGCAACACCAGAAGTGCTTACTCCTTTCTGCCAAGAAAATGAGAAGACAGCTACCTGGACAAAAACCCAGAGAGATCCGAATTTATGCACATTCTAAAGAAAGCTGATCTAACAAATGTGGAAGTTACTGAACAATATCACATGCATGTAAAATTTTGCTGGAAATAATTCAAAAATGGTTGAGGCAGTACACCAACAGAGAAGTGCCAGAAACACATGCCAGATTCAGAAGAGGACATGGAACAAGGGATATCATTGCTGGTATCAGATAGATCCTGGCTGAAAGCAAAGAATACCAGAAAGATGTTTACCTGTGTTTTATTGACTATGCAAAGGCATTCAACTGTGTGAATCATAACAAATAATAGACAAAATTGCAAAAGAAGTTAATTATGCTCATGAAGAACCTGTACAAGGATCAAGAGGCAGTTGTTAGAAGAGAATAAGGGGACATTGCATGGTTTAAAATCAAGAAACATGTGCATCAGGATTGTATTCTTTCACCATATGTATTCAATCTGCATGCTCAGAAAATAATTCAAGAAGCTGGACTATATAAAGAAGAACATGGCATCAGGATTGGAGGACAGTTCATCTGCTATTTGCAGATGATACAACTTTGTTTGCTAAAAATGAAGATGGTTTGAAGCACTTACTAATGAAGATCAAAGACTAAAGCCTTCAGTATGGATTATATCTCAACATACAGGAAAACAAAAGTCCTCACAACTGGACCAATAAGCAACATCATGATATATGGAGAAAAGACTGACGTTGTCAAGGATTTCATTTTACTTGGATGCATAATCAAGCACATGGAAGCAGCAGTCAAGCAATCAGATGACCTGTTGCATTAGGTGAATCTGACACAAAAACCTCTTTAAAATGTTAGAGAGCAAAGATGTCACTTTGAAGACTAAGATGTGTCTGACCAAAGTCATTGTCTTTTCAATTGCCTCATATGCATGTGAAAGCTGGATAAGGAATAAGGAAGGCCCCAGAAGAATCAAAACATTTGCATTTTGGTGTTGGAAAAGAATATTGAAAATACCGTGGACTCTCAGGAGAATGAAGAAATCTGTGTTAGAAGTACAGCCGGAATACTCCTTAAAAGGGAGAATGGCCAGACTTCATCTTTCACACTTTGATCATGTTGTCAAGAGGAACCATTCCCTAGAGAAAGTTATCATCCTTGGTAAAATGAGGGCCAGTGAAAAAGAGGAAGATCCTCAATGAGATGGATTGACACAGTGGCTGCAATGAAGGACTCAAGCATAGCAAGGATTCTGAGGATGGCGCAAGACCAGGCAGTGTTTTACTCTGTTGTACAGAGTGTATGAGTCGGAAACGACTCAACAGCACCAAACAACAAAAACATGGATAGGCAGAGAAAATATTAGTTTAATGAATATGGAGAAGAATAAGACTACCCAAGAAGGTACTGGAGCACTGCACTGCCTGGTAGTCTGTGGAACAAATTTGTATTTTATTTCTGTTTCCATGACAGATGGGAAGGAAATACATTGGTCTGTTAGTTTAAGGCTCTTCCTAATGTTTTATCATCAGAGTACTCTGTGGAAGTTGTCTTGACTACGTCTGAACTTGGAATCAAGAGTGCAGTTTTAAATCCAATACTACCTGTTTGGAAGGAAGGTTGGTCAATCTACTTCCATAGTGATACCACCTCAGAAACCCAAGGAGGGATCACTATGAATCAGGTCCAACTCAACAGCACATAACAACAACACATTTAACCAATAAACAGTAACTAGTCATTTCAAAGGGAGCTTGAGAAATCTATGTAGACTAAAAATGTATACAATATGATATCTGGACAGAACCATTGGGATCATTCAGACTAACTTTCTGCTTTAATCAAGGCCCAGAGACAATAAGTAACTTGTTTATGAGTTCACTTCTAGCTAGTGGTACAACTTAATCCCTCCTTGTGTTTCCAAGATGGTATATCTACGGAAGTAGATTGCCCAGTCTTCCTTTGGAGGAATGGCTGATGGGTTTTGACCCTCCAGCCTTCTGGTTAGCAGTCAAATGCCTTAGGCACTACACCACCAAAGCTCCTTAAGTTTTCCTACTACCTTCCAATGTGAGGTAAGAAATTAGCTCTAATAAAAACAGAAGTCCTCCCAGGTGCTAGGAACTTTATGTATTTTCTCCACATTTTACAGACAAGAAATATAATGAGATAACCAAGAAAAAGTCAATGGGGGAAAAAAAAAAAACATAAGGTGGAAACAACCCAAGTGTCCATCAACAAATGAATGGATAAACAAAATACGGTATGTCCATACAATGGAACATTATTCAGCCATAAAGAGAAATGAAATCTTGATACATGCTACAACATGTATGAACCTTGAAAATGCCAGGTTGGTGAGCAGGAATATACACACGATCATAGAAATATTTGGCTAATGATATTGTTACATGTGTATTTCTGCTACAAAAAATATCCATGTACATTACAGAAGTAACAGAGGACAAGGTTGGAGTAGCTTCTCAGTGACAACCGAGAACCTTGAGGGAGTGAGTCACTGGGCCTGTGGGCTCGAGACCATCAAGCTCAATTAGCACAACACAGTGCCTAAGGCATTTGACTGCTAACCAGAAGGCTGGTGGTTCAAACCCACCAGCCACTCCTGGGAAGGAAGATGGGGCAATCTACTTCCATAGAGATACTGCCTCGATGGACCAAGGAGAGCTCACTATGAGTTGAAATCAACTCAAGGGCAATGAGTTTGGCTTTTTTGGTTAGTACATAAAAATCCAGTTGGTTAGTACTTAAAAAGCCAGCCTGTGGCCAGCGGAAGGCAGGTGTTTGCATGGATAGAGCTGCCCTAGGGACAGGATGCAGTAAGCCATCCAAGGACCAGCAGAAAGCAGGTGTTTGCATGCATAGAGCTGCCCTAGGGACAGGATGCAGTAAGCCATCTGAGGACCAGCAGAAAGCAGGTGTTTGCATGTGTGAAGCCCACCCCAGGGGCAGGTCAAGTAAGTGAGCAGGGCAGGGGAGACCAGGAAATGAGCCGAGCAACAAACGGATGCCGTGTGCATTCAATTAAGGGAGAAAAACTTTTCTGTCAGTTTGTTGTATCATGGTAGCTTAAGTATTGTTGTGAGGCTGGAGGCTATGCCACCAGTATTTCAAATGCTAGCAGGTTACCCATGGTGGACAGGTTTCAGTGGAGCTTCCAAACTAAGACAGACTCAGAAAAAGGAAGAGGCCATCCACTTCTTAAAGAATTGGCCAGTGAAAACTTTACTCATATAAATAGCAATGAAACACTGTCTGATATATTACTGGAAAACTTTATGAATAGCCCTGAAACATTGTTAAGCATAGTGCTGGAAGATGAGCCCCTCAGGTCAGAAGGCACTCAAAACACGACTTGAGAACTGCCTCTAAGAGTAGAGCCAACCTTAATGATATGGATAGAGTAAAGCTTTCAGGGTCTCCATTTGCTGATGTGGCATGTCTCCAGATGAGACAAAACAGCTGAAAACATCCATTAATAATTGGAACATGGAATGTGTGAAGTATGAATCTAAGAAAATTGGAAGTTGTCAAAAATGAAATGGAATGCATAAAGACCAATATCCTTGGCATTACTGAGATGAAATGGACTGGTTTTGGCCATTTTGAATCAGATAATCATATGATCTACTACGTTGGGAATGACAAAATGAAGAATGACGTGGCATTCATCACCACAAAGAATGTATTAAGATCTATCCTGAAGTACAATGCTATCAGTGATAGGATAATATCCATATGCCTATGAGGAAGACCAGTTAACATTACTATTATTCAAATCTATGTAACAACCACCCAAGGCAAAGATGAGGAAATTGAAAAGTTTTTACCAACTTCTGCAGTCTGAAATTGACTGAACATGCAATCAAGATGTGTTGATTATCACTGGTAATTGGAATGCAAAAGTTGGAAACAAAGAAGAACCATCAGTAGTTGGAAAATACGGCCTTGGTGATAGAAATAATGCTGAAGATGGCATGATAGAATTTTGCAAGACCAACGACTTATTCATTGCAAATACCTTTTTTCAACAACACAAATGGTGGCTATACATGTGGACTTCACCAGATGGAAGGAATCAGAGGACTACATCTGTGGCAAGAGCCAATGCAGAAGCTCAATATGTTCAGCCAAAACAAGGCCAGGAGCTGACTGTGGAACAGACCATCAACTGCTCATGTGCAAGTTGAAGATGAAGTTGAAGACAATTAAAAGGAGTCCATGAGAGCCAAAATATCACCTTGATTATATCCCTCTTGAATTTAGAGACAATATAAAGAATAGATTTCATTCATTGTACACCAATGACCAAACACCAGAGGAATTGTGGGATGACATCAAGAACATCATCCAAGAAAAAAGCAGAAGGTCACTAAAAAGACAGGAAAGGAAGAAAAGACCAAAATGGATGTCAGAAGAGACTCTGAAACTTGCCCTTGAACAGAGAGCAGCTAAAGGAAATGGAAGAATCAACTAGATAAAAGAGCTAAACAAATGATTTCAAAGAGTAGCTCAAGAAGACAAACTCAACTATTATAATGAAATGTGCAAAGACCTGTAGTTAGAAAACTAAAAGGGAAGAACATGCTTGGCATTTTTCAAGCTGAAAGAACTGAGGAAAAAATTGTAATATTCAAAAGATTTCGCGGGCAATACGTTGAATGATGCAGAAAACATCAAAAGATGAATGGAATACACAGAGTCACTATACCAAAAAGAACTGACAGATGATAATCAATTTCAGGAGGTGGCATATGATCATGAACCAATGGTACTGAAGGAAGAGGTTGAAGCCACACTGAAGGAATTGGTGAAAAACAAGGCCCCGGGAATTGATGGAATACCCATTGATATGCTTTGACAAATGGATGCCGTGTGCTATGCCAAGAGATTTGGAAGATAGCTACCTGGCCAACTGACTGGAAGAGATCTATATTTGTACCCATTCCAAAAAAGGTGATCCCACAGAGTGTAGAAATTATCAAACAATATAATTAATATCACATGCAATTAAAACCTTACTGAAGATCATTCAAAAATGGCTGCAGCAGAAGAATCATATGCATATGAGAGCTGTATAATGAATAAGGAAGACTGAAGAAGCTTTTGAGTTGTAGTGTTGGCAAAGAATGCTGAAAGTACCATGGATTGCTAAAAGAACTAACAAATCTGTCCTGTGGAAAGAGGGATATCACAGCTGATGTCAGATGGATTTTGGCTCAAAGCAAAGAATACCAGAAAAATGTTGACTTGTGTTTTATTGACTATGCAGAGGCATTCAATTGTGTGGATCATAACAAACTGTGGATAACATAGAGAAGAATTCCAGAACACTTAATTGTACTCATAAGGAACCTGTACATAGACCAGGAGGCTATTGTTCAAACAGAACAAGGGGATGCTTCATGGTTTCAAATCAGGAAAGGAGTGTGTCGGGGTTGTATCCCTTTCACTTACTCAATCTGAATGCTGAACAAATAATCTGAGAAGCTGGACTATATGAAGAAGAATGTGACATCAGGATTGCAGGAAGGCTCATTAACAACCTGAGATATGCAGACGACACAACTTTGCTTGCTGAAAGTGGGAATGACTTGGAGCACTAACTGATGAAGATTAAAAACTACAGTCTGCAGCATGGAATACACCTCAATATGAAGAAAACAAAAATCCTCACAACTGAACCAATAAGCAGCATCATGATAAATGGAGAAAAGATTGAAGTCGTCAAAGAATTCATATTGCTTGGTTCTACAATCAACACCAATGGAAGCAACAGTCAAGACATCAAAAGATGTATTGCATTGGGCAAATCTGCTGTAAAAGACCTCTTTCAAGTGCTGAAGACCAAAGATGTCTTTTTCAAGACTAAGGTGCACCTAACCCAAGCCATGATATTTTCAATCACCTCATATGCATATGAATAAGGAAGACTGAAAAATAGTTGATGCTTTTTAACGTGGATGAAGTTGGAGGATGTTATGCTCAGTGAAATAAGTCAATCACAAAAGGACAAATATTGTATTAGTCCATTATTGTAAAAGTTAAGGAAAGGGTTATCTATTGAAGGAAATTTTCTTTATTGGTTACCAGGGGTGGGAGGGAAGGGGAAGGAATGCTGTTAGGTAGATAGAGATAAATATTGATTTGGGTGAAGAGAAGGGCAATGTACCAAATGTGAGTGACCAATATGGCAGCATTGAGGATGAGAAAGACATAGAGAGGTACATGGGAAATACAGACAACAAATATGAACCCTTTTGCATATATAGTACTGAGTTGTAAGTGAAGGCAAACATGGGTATAGGGACGGATAGATAGGTGGACAAGCTAAAGGTATGTCTATGAAATGGGGAGTGTATCCAAGATCATATATAGGGTTGGCAGACAATGGTCCTAGAAGTTTATGTGAATGATCAGAATTCCCAGGTGTATAGTAGAGCTGACAAGGGGCAAGGTTGTGGTCACTGATTGGTCACAGCCAGCTATCCAGAGCGACCGAGTAGTTGATCCTGCAGGCTTGGGACCATAGTCGCAGGGGACATCAAGCTTAATTGGCATAACATACTATACAAAACATTGTTCCACCTCCTACTTTGGTGAGTAGCGACTGGGATCTTAAAAGCTAGCAAGCTGCCATCTAGATGCAATGATGGGTCGCTCCTCGTCAAGAAGAAAGAAGAAAACCAAAGTTAATGGAAACAATCAGTCCTAGCGACTGGTACACCATCCGATCTGCAACCTATACAACTATGAGACCAGAAGAACTAGATGGTGCCCAGCTACCACTGTCATCCACTTGGAAGGGATGTAGGAGATCCTGCATAGAGAGGGAGAACAATGTGGAACAAAACTCAAAATCATTTGGAGGCAAAAAAAAAAAAAAGAAGAAAGGTGGGGACCAGGTTTGCTGGTCCAATAGAGCCTGGTGGAACCACTGAGACTATGGCCCCTAGCTGCCCTTCAGGTCTGGAACTGAACCCACACCTGTGGTTTCCAGCCAAACAAAGTACAGGCATGTGAGTTAAATATTTACCTCAAGTAGACACACGCCCTGGAGGGAACAATCATGGGAGAAGGAAGGGCTGCTTATGCACAGGGAGACAGCTCAAGGGGCAGGAGAGTATGGAGAGATGGACACTAGGAAGAGGTAACTATGGGGAGGAAGTGGGAGGGGAGCTGTTGCATTGTGGTAAACTGTGGTCAATGATATGCGACAAAGTATATGTGAACTGCTGTATGGAAAGTGGATTTGCTCTGTAAATCTTCATCCAAATCAAAATTAAAAAAAAAAAAAAAAGAGTTGATGGTTTTGAGTTGTGGTGTTGGCAAAGAATGCTGAAAGTGCCATGGATTGCTAGAATAACCAACAAATCTGTCCTGGAATAAGTGCAGCCAGAGTGTTCCTTGGAAGTAAGAATAGTCAGACTTCATGTCACCTACTTTGGTCATGTTGTCAGAAGGGACCACTCTCTGAAGAAGGATGCCATGCTTGGTAAACTGGAGGGTCAATGAAAAAGGGAAAGGCCCTCAACAAGATGGATTGACATAGTGGCTGCAGCCATGGGCTGAGATATAGTAGGGATGCACAGGACCAAGCGGTGTTTTGTTCCGTTGTACATAAGGTTGCTATGAGTCAGCAACAACAAACATAAAAATCTTGTTCTACATCTTATTTTTGGTGAATAGTGACTTGGGTCTTAAAAGCTTTCAAGCAACCATCTAAGATGCAACTATTGCTTTCTCTTCATCTGGAGCAAAGTGTTTCATATGGAAACACTGTCTGATGGACTACAGGAACCTCAGCCTTCAGGATCCTGAGACCAGAAGAAGTAGATGGTGTCCAGCTACCAATGTCAACCACTTGGAAAAGGATAAAAATTGGAGATTCTGGATAGAATGGGAGGAAAAATGAAGAACAAAATTCAAAAACACAAAAATGAACAGAATTACTGATTAGATACAGACTGGTAGATCCCCCAAGACTATGGCCCCAGGTTATCCTTCAGGCTTGGAACTGGACTTACTTCTGAGGATTTTGATCTCAGCCAAACAGTAGAAAGACCTATAAGCAGAACACCTACCCCAGGGAGATGCACCCTTTAGATCAATCAACCTAGAGAGATCAGAAGGACAGCATTTACACAGAGAGAAAGCTAGACAGACAGGTATGCATAATAGGAAAGACACAGGGGAGGGGTAGTCACAGGGAGGAGAGGGGAGGAGAGCTTTCTATTGTTGGGATTGTTATCATGGCCATGAAACCAAATACACATGAACTGTTTAGAATGAATCTGCTTTGTAAATTTGCACCTAAATCATAATAAAAATTTTAAAAAAAGAAAATACCATGCTAAGTGAAATACGTCAGAAACAAGAGGAGAAATATATGATCCCACTTATATGAAATATCTAGAATAGGCTAATGCACAGAGACAAAAGTTTATTAGTGGTTACTAGGGGTCATGGGAACAGAGAAATGGGAAATTATTATTTAAGGAGTATTCAGTTTCTGTTTAAGGTGATGAAAAACATTTGAAAATGGAGAGTGGTGATGACTGTACAACATGATGAATGTCATCAATGTCACTGAAATGTACACTTAAAAATGGTTAAAACTGTAAATGTTCTGTTATACATATTTTACCATAAAAATTTATAAGATAAAATAAAATCCATAAAGGTAAGTAGAATAAAAGTTTATAAAATGTCTGATTTCATAGTAACCAAGGAAAATTTAATAACAACCTTACGCAATAACTCCTCAGCTACCTGCCATGTACAAGTGTGAAGACATGAGGTTTACAAAGTAGACAGTGAGAAGTATCAGGGCAATGACTAACAAAGACCTCGAGTCTAAACGATCTTTGGAAAGGGTCCTGCCCTAAACACTGGTCACTCTGTACAATCTTCCATTTTCACCCTCACTTTCAATTACTTGCTCAAAATTTATCTTGCCCACTAGACTGCAAGTATTTGTCTGATCTACTGCTATATACCTAGAATTTAGTAGAACACTTGGCATATAATAGGTGTTCAACAAATATTTTTTAATGGAAATGAATATCTGAATGAATCAATACTTATTGAATGAACCAATCAACCTAGCCAATGTTTAAGAAGAGTGTAAGAACCATGGTAACAAGGAAATGTCTTACCTCTTTGTTCTCATAGCTCTCCACAGCAAAATCATTTTTAACTACAACATATCTGTCCTTCCATTTCTTTATGTCTTCAGCAAACTGTGATAGCTCTGCTTCATACAAAACAGTTCCAGGTGCCAATGGTGGCTTTAAAAAAAGAACAATAATACAATTAACTAACACAATAAAAAAAATAGCATAACTAAATGTATTCAAGGAAGTCGTGGTGGCACAACGGGTTATTGGAATAGGGTTGTGCCTTGAACACACTTGGCACTTAATAAGTGCTTGATAGACTGTGGGAAAGAGGAAGTGAGACAAGAAATCTTAAGTTGTGGATATCCACTCTAACACCCTGAACATGCCTCTGTGTTAATTCCTGAAAAAACACAAGAATTAGGAGGCTATCTTCCTATTCATCACAACTTCAGGCCAACCTCAAGAGTCACTACTTAATGGCTTTCCCAAATCCAAAAACCCATGGGGAGCCAGGCTATCAATAATCCATCACCAGATTTCTCAAGGGGAACAGGTTTGGTATTTGATTAAAGAGCAAGCTGGCACTGGCCAGAACACAACAATTCTATCTCTTGTATTTAAAAGGTTGAGAACTTTTCATTAATTCTGGTGACTTATGTGGTATAAGACAGTTTCTGGTAGACTCAAAGTTAAGCCTTCCATTGGTTCACTGTGTAAGGGATAATTCCTACTATGCCTCATTGTGCAACTCCCACATTATTTCAAACTATAGGAATAGGTCCCCTGCTTTTCTTGCTACTGGTATAGAATTTATATGTTTTTCTTTTATTAAAAAATCACAGTGCTTTTAGAAATTCATTTCTCCACTTTCAAGAAAAAATGTATATGAACCATACAGAGAAGACAGATATGTCAGTCTCTTTTAAGAATCTAAGGGCAGGGATTGAACCCACACCTGTGGTTTCCAGCCAAACAAAAGACAGGCATATAAGTTGAACATTTACCTCAAGTAGATACACTCCTTGGAGAGAACAATC
>NW_006921630.1:14390555-14391270 GCF_000298275.1 Orycteropus afer afer
AATTAAAAATCCAATTTAAAAATGGGCAGAAGACATGAATAGACACTTCACCAAAGAGGATATTCAGGGGGCCAGCTAATACATGAAGAGATGCTCACAATCATTGGCCATCATAGAGACGCAAATCAAAATAACAATGAGATACCATCTCACCCCAGCACTGATGGCATGCTTCAACGAGAGAAAATAACAAATCTGGTGGGGATGTGAAGGGATTGGGACTCTCATATACTGCTAGTGGGACTGTGAAGTGATACAACCATTGAGGAAAGCAGTATGGCGATTCCTTAGAAAGTTAGAATTGGAGATACCATTTGACCCAGCAATCCCATTACTATATATATATATCCTAGAGATGTGAGAGCCAGGACAGGAACAGATATATGCACACCCATGTTCATTGCAGCACTATTTACAATAGCAAAAAGATAGAAACAACCTACGTACCCATCAACAGAAGAGTGGATGACCAAACTATGGTACATACACATAATGGAATGCTTGCAGCACTAAAAAATAATGTCGAGTCTGCAAAACATTGCATAACATGGATGAACTTGGAGGACATTATGCTGAGTAAAATAAGTCAATCACAGATGGACAAATATAGTATTAGTTCGTTGTTGTGGAGGGTCAAGGAAAGGTTTATATATGGAGGGAAACTTTCTTTGTTGGTTCTCCAGGGTGGGAGGGAGGGAAACACTGCAAAAAAAAA
>NW_006921630.1:14392403-14397497 GCF_000298275.1 Orycteropus afer afer
TTTTTTTTTTTTTTTCCTTGTTAAAAAGTAAAGCAGGACTTCACATTTCTATTTAAATGAGGATGAAACCTCATGGTAAAACCAAAATTTATAGTTCACATGTGGAGCATTTCTTAAATCTGGGTCACTAAAATCAGCTGGTACACTTGTCAAAAATGTGCCCCAGCCAAGATTTACTATCTCTGAATCTACGGCGATAAGGCCCAGGGCTTGCATTTTTAACAGGCTCCCCACATTTTGAGAATGACTTTTTTAAATAGGAATAACAATCAGTTATCCATATATGCTCAAGGTGCTAAACCTATTGGTTAATTTACTCAACCTCTCTGTGGTATATGACTCATTGATCACTCCCTCCTTCTTGAAACACCTCTTTATTTGCTTTTGGACACCTTTCACTTTACTGTTGTTGTTGTTTTCCTACTCTACAAGATATTTCTTCTTAGTCTATCTTACTAGATACTTCTCTTTCTGATCTCCAAATGTTAGAGGGGCTAGGCCTTGTTCATGGAACTTCTTTTTTCTATTTAGACTCTGTTGTGTCCCATGCCTTTAAACGCTGCCAACTCCCAATTTTCTATCTCTAGCCTTAACCTCTGTACTGAGTTTCAGACCAATTGGCTGCCTGTTCCATATTGTCATGGTGTATGTCAAGAACAAGCATCTAAAATGTAACATATCCAAAAGTGAACTCATGATTCCCATCCATCCCTAACTCCTCCTTCTGAGTAAAAGGCAACTCCACCCACATATTTCCTCAGGCTAACAATAGAGAAGTCATCATTGATTTTTCTCCCCTTCTATTATCTCTCACCCCATCCATCAGCAAGATCTGTTACTCCAAATATAGCCTGACTTGGACAGAGTCCCACACCCCCGTGATTAGCATCACCCTAGTCCAAGGTACCATCATCTCTCACTTGGACTGCTACCATATTCTCTACTCTAGTCTCCTGTTTCTTCTCTTGCCCCTACCTACAGTCTACTCTCCACAGAAAGATCAGAAAGGTCATTTACAATTATGTCACTCTGTACTCAATACTCTCTAATGACTACTTCCATCACACTGAAAACAAAGTTCAAGCATCTGTCATAGCTTATAAGTCCCACATGATGTGGCCACTACCTACCTCTCTGCAATCATTTCATACCATTCTCTTACTCACACTGCCTTCAGCAAACTAGCTTTTAGTTATGCCTACATTACTGCTGCAGGGTCTTTGCACCCTGCTATCCATCTGCGTAGAACACTCTTCCCATACTACTCACATAGCCTACTTCCTTATCCTTACCTCACTCCACTTTCTGCTCAAATATTATCTCCACAGACAAGGATTCCCTGACCACTTTTATTATTTTTGTAGTATTACCTGATATTGCATTTTATATATATATATATATATATATATATATATATATATATATATATATATATATTTGTTTGTTCTCTGTCCCCCACATTTGAATGTAAGGAACAGAAACAGACTGCCTCATCTTTCTTTTGTGGAGCAGTTGTTGGGTTTGGAGCACTTGGTGGGTTCAAACCACCAACATTTTGATTAGCAGTAGAGCACTTAACCACTGTAACAGCGGGACTCATTGTCCTTAGAATAAGGTCTGGCAAATAGTAGATTCTCAATAAATACCTGTTGATGTCATGGACAACAATTATAATGGAGCAAAGGAGAAAGAATGAATTTAGGGGATTAGAAGATAAAATCATATTTGATCAAATGAAAATGGCCCTAGTACAAAGCACTAAAATTATGACCATTTTTCCTCTAAACTTCACTACAGCAGCTAAATTTCCCAGCATTAAAACATCAATGTGGAGAAAACACATTATAAAATTGGAATCATGATAGTTTTCTTTTTATATGGATTACACATCAACAAGAAATCTTACGTTCTAATTTCCAGGCCAGTAGAGGTTTATGAGTATGAAATTATTTCAGAGCAGGTTTTTTGAAAGCTACAACTCAAATTATTGTTTATTTCATAAATATTATGAGTTATAAAGCTTTCCTCAGTGAGAGAAATATGTATACCAAATGTCTTTGGGTTACCTTGATCTTCAAAAATTGTGATCGTAAATCTCTTTGCTGTTCTACTTCACTTCGTACATGATTACAGAAAGCCACAGAGTACTGGCGACTGTAGTAGGGACTGAAGTTTTTAATAGCAGCCTCAGTTTTCCCTGGAGGAGAAGAGAGAAAATTAGAATTTTGAAATTACAATTATACATATACCTATCTAATTCTATAAACATCATCTTCAAGTCTACTTAACACTACTGTTTCCTAGGGATTTTTCATTAGTCCACATTTCCTGAAAATTCTGACACATACTGCATATGCCTTCCTCTCTCCTTCCCCTTCTGAGATACTTCAAGGTCCCAAAGCACCATCCATCCAGTAACCTATAGTCTTTTTCTTCGTTCTCTATCAACAACCAATTGTCAAGGCCATAAACTCAACCAAGCTTTTAATCCTTATAAGGCTACCACTTTACCTCACCTTCTTCACTATTTCAATGTGTTCTTCACTCCCTTCTACCTCCGGTCATTCAACTCTTCCCACCCAACAATGATCTCAGGCTATGCCATTTCAATTCTGCATGCTCTTCATTCCACATTCCTTCAGATCCCTAAATAAGTGAGTCTTGCCAAATCACAGCCCTAGACAAAATCAACAAACGCTTTCTAGTTCTGCTCTTGTGTTCAACACATTCTGTTTTAAATAATGTTTGTGATTCAAACCACTGCAAAACTACCATAAGAAAACCAAAGACAAGAGCTTTGGTTTAAGAACCTGAACACCTGTGTTCTGGTCCTAATTCTAGTTGTAAGACATATACTGGCAATATGACTTCAGTCAAGTCACTCAGTCTCTCAAGGGCCACTGACCCAAACTGTAAAGGAAAGTGCTCGCTAGTCCACACCTTTCTCTGAATCTGCTTGACAATGAAGAATAATCATAGAAGTACAGATCTCTCACAGTAGTGACCACCAATTGCAATATAATCTCTCAGCATCAGAGGAAAACAAAGCTGAGTATATATGGAGTCCCTTATTGGTGCAAACAGTTAACTTGCCCAGCTGCTATCTAATAGATCCACAGTTTGAATCCACCCAGAGGTGCCTTGGAAGAAAGATCTCACAATCTACTTCCAAAAAGTCAGTCATTAAAAGTCTATGAAGAGAGTCAGGTAAGATGGAGGGATAGGCAGATAAGCTACACAGACCCTATTCAACAAAGAAAAGAGAAACCAATTGACAGAGATACAGAAGATAATCCTGGAGCCCTGAGCTTTGAAAGGAACTATACAGAAGTGGATTATGCACCAACTAGTGGAAAAACCTGAATGAAAACAGCGAGTACACAGACAATCAGAGTAGTGTACTGTCAGCTACTCTGATGAGACCAACAGCCTGAATATTTCTAAGTCGTGTTGTTGTTGCTATTGTTATGTGCTGTCGAGTCAGACCTGACTCATGGTGACCCCTCCTTGGGTTTCCGAGGCAGTATCACTACAGAAGTAGATTGCCCCATCTTCCTTCTGAGGAGTTGCTGGTGGGTTTGAACCACCAGCTTTCTAGTTAGCAGTCAAGTGCCTTAGGCACTATGCTACCAGAGCTCCCCCAACTGGTGTTAGGACCTGAGAATTGACCTAAAGATCAGCCCTGGTTGCCAACGGCTGCAGGGACAACTGCACTAGTGGCCTTTGACTAGGAAGAGAAACAGCAAGGAGAGAGACAACCTGAGATGTGGACTTTCCACTGTCCAGAGGGTGCATCCACTTTGAATATTTACAAGCTGTGGTCATTTTGAATATTTAAAGTGACTGAGGGTGCAGCCATTTTGAATCTTTACAAATGGTGTCCATTTTGGATTTTAAAGTGACAGCATTCTCATTCAGATTTCAGGGGCCTAAGAATAGGCTCTGTTTGCCAAGGACACCAGGGACATACGGGAGGCTGACAATGGAAAAGGAGACAGGCGATAAGTGTATAAGTGCTGCCAACTAGTGAATAGAGGAGCACAGTACAGTACCCTGCTTACATAAATAACATACAAAGAAAATAACAATTGTGGGCAAGTCACTCCAACATACAATCGCCAATTAAATATTGTGACAAAAACGCCACAATGCCTTGGAGACAACAGAGCATCACAGTGCACACAAAGAAGCAAGAAAAGCAGGAGAAACAAGGGACCAGGATACAGACCCAAAACACATCCCTAAGGAAGACGCAGCATTAGAACTTCCTGATATGGAATTCAAAAGAATTATATGTAGGTATCTTCAACAAATTGAGAGGCAGATCAAGGAAAACACTGACAATATTGAAGAAAACACAGAGAATACCTAGAACAATTTTGAAAGACAATTCAAGAATAAAATGAAAAACTAGAAATGATACAAAATTTACACATAGAAATCCAGAAAATTAATACTAAATTTTCAGAAACTGATAACACATTGAATAGGCAAAGGAGTAGAATTGAATCAATGGAAGACAGAATTAGGGAGACTGAAGGCAAATACCTCAATACTTCTTTGGAAAGGGATCAATCAGAAAAAAGATCAAAAAAAAATGGACAAAGCCTAAGGTTCATGTGGGAAACCCTCAGAAGGAATAACCTGCATGTAATTGGAATGCCAGAACAGGAAGAGACAAAATAAAACCACAGAGAAAATTGTCAAAGATTTGTTGGAAGAGAATTTTCCTGATATGATGAAAGATGAGAATATATCCATTTAAGAAGTCCAACCAACCTCAAACTGGAGAGACCCTAAAAGAAAATCACCAAGACATATCATCATCAAACTCACCAAAATCAAAGACAAAGAAAGAATCCTGAAAGCAGCATGAGAAAAACAAAAAGTTACCTGAAAGGGGCAACCAATAAGACTACGCTCAGATTTCTCACCAGAAATCATGTAGGCAAGAAGACAATGAGATGGTATATCTAAAACCCTGAAAGAGAAAAATTTCCAACCAAGAATTATATACCCAGCAAAATTGTCCCTCAAATATGATGGTGAAATTAGGACATTTCCAGATAAGCAGAAATTAACGGAATTTGTTAA
>NW_006921630.1:14398877-14420828 GCF_000298275.1 Orycteropus afer afer
GGGTTTCCGAGGCAGTATCACTACGGAAGTAGATTGCCCCATCTTCCTTCCGAGGAGTGTCTGGTGGGTTTGAACCGCCAGCCTTCTGGTTAGCAGTCAAGTGCCATGTCACTTTAGTTTTGTGTATTTCACTGTACGTAAATTATATTTCTATAAAATGAATTTTTTAAAAAAAAAACCCTATGGAACACAATTCTACTCTGACATACATGGGGTGGCAATGAGAAAGAATCAACTTGAAGGCAACTGGTGATGGTGATGGTGATGGATCAACCATGTGAAGAGAGCTTGAGGACTGGAGAGAGAGAGACAAGCACTAGGAATATTCTTGAGCTTCTCCAATCAGTGCTTACTTTGGAGAGAGAGAGAGTTGCAAAAGAGAGAACAGAGAAGGAGAAATAGAGGAGAGAGGGCAAAGGAGCATTCTGAAGCAGACCTGATATCCTCACTGCATTTGAAGTACTTTCTACAGAGCATAAAAATAAAGTTTCTGCTGACAGCTTACAAGCTGTTAGTCCTCAGAATAAGATATAAGCTTAAAGAAAAATAAACCTGTTATCACATTCTAAAATATTTATAATACCTTCAAATTTGATATTATAGTCAACAGAGAAATATTAAAATACAACATACTGGCAAGACTTGTTTAGAACTATTATGCATGCAGAATTTCAAAAATAACTGAAGAGTTCTAAACACATAGATTGAGACATTCAATATGTGAATGTTGAATCCATAGCTGCCAGGTTCTAGCCCTATGGATCCATAGCCAAAAACTCTCATGGTATAAAAATATTCTACATGGGAAATCTACTTTTGCTTGAGCATTTAGGTCTCAAGATAACGCATGAGGTAAAAAGGAACTCTTGGTTATTCCCTCAATAAAGTACCATTTACTGGTTGTACTTATGGTCTTTGATAATTAAAACTTGTAAGGTGCTTTGAGACCCACGAATAGTAGGTTCGGGAGCTCTGGTAGCATAGTGGCTAAGGCACTTGACTGCTAACCAGAAGGCTGGTGGTTCAACCCCACCAGCCACTCCTTGGAAGGAAGGTTGGGCAATCTACTTTCGTAGTGATACCACCTCAGAAACATAAGGAGGGGTCACTATGAATCGGGTCCGACTCCATGGCACATAACAACAACAATAATAGATTCTTTAGATATGTACATAAAAGTTACTGTAATTTGAATTAGACATGCTTTTAGTGCCTGTAAATTTATGTTATTACAATTAATCAGTATTTGTATACTTTAATATACTCAGGCTTTATAACCATCTAATTGATTGTTATTTTTATTAGCTTTTATATAGTGCATAAATAGTAAAATTCTACATCCTCGTTTATAATTTTCTTACATAAAAGTGAGATATCTTTGAGAATTCCCACAATAAAAATGACTCTCACCTCATTGATATATATAAATGGTCAACAAAATTTGCCCTTTAGAGCCAAGTAACCACTGTTTTGTCCATGGAAAGAGCATCTTGTTAATTTCGGATGCCAATTTTTGCACTCTTGGACAGAAATGAAAGGAGGTGGATATCCTTTTATGATGAGCTCTACAAACCTTTGAAATCAAATTTCCTGCCACATCATCAAGCTTCCTCCAGGTACACCCTGCTTCTACTGAGGTGCTAGGATGCTACCACTCCCTCCCAAGAATGAGAAATATGCTTCTGTAATTTGAGTATCAGCATATGGTACCTTCAACACATACTCCACTGGGTAGCAATTAAAAAAGAGATCACAACCTTTTTTAGGGTAATTAACCTAATAACCAGGTTTAAATATGAATAAAACAGCCACAACATCATTAGCTCTTTTGGAAAATAACCCAAAGCTATCCTCAAAAGATCTGGAATTCATCTTAAGAAGCCTTAGTGGTGCAGTGGTTAAGCACTTGGCTAACTGAAAAGTCAAAAGTTCGAACCCACCAGATGCTCTGTGGGAGAAAGATGAGGCAGTCTGCTTCCTAAAGATTACAGTCTTGGAAACCATATGGTGTAGTTCTACTCTGTCCTATAGGAGTCACTATGAATTGAAATCAATTCAACAGCAACAGGTTTTAAAATGAAATATGGGAGTACCTTAAGTAGGACCTTGAGAATTAGAGCAAATACTGGTATTGGGACAAAATACCACTGTGATTAAGAACCTGGACTCCAAAGTGAGACACACAGGGGTTCAATTCTCATCTCTGCTACCTACCAGCTTGGAGTCTCATATGAGTTACTTCAACTTTATGCTCATGTGTAAAATGAAAAGAACTAGAATAGCAAGCTTATAGGGTTGTTGTAATGATTACATAAAATTATAGCTATAAAGAGCTTAGCACCAAAGCTGGCACATAGAAAGCATGCAATAAGTAGTGATTAAAATGCTGCTGATGATGATGGAACACTCAAGCCAAACATCAGAAGTAGATCCTCAAGTTGAACCAAGAATCAAGGAGAAGCCAAAGAGCAGGTTGTCTACTATAACTCTTAAGTGGGGTCAAACTAGGCTGTTGCACAAAGAACAGCTATCCCACGCATTGAAGGCTCAAAACAAACACAACCTACATTTCCACTGATGTTTCAGAACACTTATCAGCACATACCAAACCCAACCCACTGCCTTCAAGTTGATTCCAATTTCTAACAACCTGCAGGACAGAGTAGAATGCCCCTCCTACGGTTTCCAAGGCTGTAAATCTTTACAGAAGCAGATCATCTCATTTTTCTCCTGCAGAGCAGTTGGTGGGTTTGAATTGCTGGCCTTTGGTTAGTAGCTGAGCTCTTTAACTACTGTGCCATCATGGCTCCTCATCAGCACATAAGAGGCCCTCAATGCTTCCCTAAGCTGAAACCAACTAAATAAAATCATTACTAATAATGAGCTGAAGAAAAAAATTGTAAGTTACTAGCTGTGTTGTTACATTGAGCATTTTTCTATAAGCCTCAATTCGCTCACCTGTAAAATGGGGATAAGATATCTATGTCACAGGGTTATTGTAAGGATTAAATGAGATAGTCTGCAGGTAAAGATGCCCAGGTAATCATTGACTCATATTAGTCATTCAGTAACTTTTGACAACTGTTAACAATTATATTCCACTGTGGAAATATTCAAATAAGTGGATCAGCCCTCCAAACCAAACCTACTGTCACAGAGTCAATTCGGACTTACAGTGATCCTTAAGGACAGAGCAGAGCTGCCCCATAGGGTTTCCAAGTCTGTAAATGAAACAGATTGCCACATCTTTCTCCCATGGAAGAGCTGGAGAATTTGAACCACTGACCTTTTGGTTAGCAGCCGAATGCTTTAACCACTATGCCACCAGAGTTCCTGGATCAGGCCACAGGCACCATACAAAATAACCTCAAATGAGACCAGCTTGTTTTTCACACAGTTTTCAAGATTCTTGAGTACAGAGTTTCCTTCATTTCCCCTCCAAATTTAGTATCATATTTTCTTTCCTAAATTGTTTGTACAACTCAATGCCAAGCCTTCCACTGAAAGGAGATTACTCAATAATAGAAAGACTAGAACCAGAGGAAGGACTGCTTCAACATTTGGTATACCAGCACTTTTGGAACAGGTACTTTTCTTCTAATTTAATTTAATTCAATTAATTTTATTGCAGACTGTGCTAGGTATTGTGTTGGTACAATTCACTCAGTTAAGCTTATAACCCTCTTCAGCGTAATCATTACTAAAACTAAAAGAAGCCAGTGTGACAGCTCTATCTACAAAATTTAGCTTCAGTTCAACGTTGTGAAAATAAGAAAAATATCTGCTGGCCCTTTTAAAACCATTTAAATGTATATAGGCTCAAAAATTCAGCACTATCATTTGACTCCTCCTCCCTCATTTCTGTATTCATCTATGAGATTTTTTTGCTTTTAATTCCAGACTATTTCTTGAATCCATTCCCTTTCTCCATCCTTGCTTCCATACCTTCAATCAAGCCTTTATTATCTTCCCAGAACATTGTAAAAGTTTCTTAATTTTCTCTATCTCATCATCATGGCAAGGTAAAAAATCTCACTAGCTCTCAGCTCTTAAACAGGAACAAGAGTTAAAACCAGGGTAGGTGAAGGGAAAGTCCAATGCCATGGAGGATATGTGAAAGAAGCCATAGCTTGGTTTGTGTAGCAGAGAAGGATTCTGGGAAGTGATTATAGTCCAGGGAAAATAGAGCAAAATGGGAGAAGCTGAATCTAAACTGGCACCATAATCCTACACAAGATAAAAACTGGCATTAAGTACCAAAACCCAGATGTGAGAGTGGGGACCCATCCTTCAGGACCAAATCTCGGTGTTCATCCTATTAAGAAACTTGAAAGCCATGAGACATGCATTCCTCCTTAGTCACAGAGGCACAATCCTCTGGGTTCTGGCCTGACAAATTTTCACTTACATGTTGCTGCCACTACCTTTGTAAAAACCTTCGATGGTTCCCCACTGCCTAGAGTAGAAATCCCATAGTTTAGCATCAAAGGCTCTTGATCTGGCTCCAATTGCCCTTATTTCCCTTGTTCTCTGCATATGTCCATGCCTTCACCCCTCTTTTTTTCTCCCAAAATGCCCTGCAAGTCCACTTTTAGACTTAGGCCACAATCTCAACCTACTTACAGAGCCTTTTCAGATCTCTCCAGATGCTTGCAATCTCACCCTCCTTTGTGTTCTCCCAAAATTGTGCACCATTTTTGCTACAGCTGTTTAAATATACCTTATCTTTTCTCCAAGTGTATATTTATACACTCAGCAAATATTTATTGAATGAATGAAAGAATGGCTGTTTAAATATCTAAGAGTAGAGTAAATTATAATGCATTATTATTTTGAAATTTATGCCAGTGTTCCAAGAAAGGGAAAAGATGTGGTTCTCAGCTTGAATACATACACACAAAGCTCAACTCATATTTGTTTTGTTTAAAAAAAAAAAAAAAAAGACTCATACAGGTAAATTCCTTTTAAGTTTTCACACAAATTTAGTCCATGAAATTATTAGTGAGTGGTTTTTGTTTGTTTGTTTGTTTTTTATGTTTTTCTTGGTTTGTTTATTTGTTTTCACTGACCAGTCTGGAAACGTGGAAAGTACATAGGGATCTAGATTAAACTGACATGAAGTCTAAAGAACCTAACAGACGTGTATTTTTTCTCATTCCAGAATGTTCTTTGTTAACCTCATAGCCTAACAGCAGTTCAATTCAAATCTATTCTTTGTCATTAGATTTCTTCGAGAGATACTGTTTCTAGCAAATTATTCCTAGTTCCCCATCATTCCCAATGTCAACATAGAAGCAGATTACCCAATAAACCAAGTAAATGTGAGCTTACTTGTGCTTACTTACTAATGTGTAGTGAACAATTTTACATGTGGTGAAAAATGTGAAATTGTTTACTACATATTAGTAACTAAGCACAATTAAGACCATGCTTACCTTGCTTAGTGGGCACTCTGTCCCTGCCAGGGAGTAGACATTTGAAAAGAAGTTTAGATTCTGTAGGAAGGTGTTACTGGGTTGGGAGAGAGACAGATGTCAGCCATACCTAGAAGCAGAGTCTTTGATGTGGTAGAAAAATTTGAAATGGTTCGCTGAAGATTAGTAAGTAAGCACAAGTAAGCCCATGCTGACTTTGCTTATTGGGTGATCTTGGTGACTGGTCAATACACCTAAAAATCTAATCCAAATCATCTTTGAAATATACAGATTCCATTCTGTTTCATTTACTTTTAGAAAACTCATAAGTACAGGAGAATATAAAAAAATATATTTTTGCTATATTTCCTTCAAGATTTTTTCCAACTAATGGTTTTAAAATAGTTGAGATTATTGTATTTTGTATCTGGTTTTATTTACTTACCATTTCATCATCTTTATTTTTCCCTATGGCATTACAAAAAAGAAATCCTGACTCTCAGCTGTTACATTTTTATTGTTACTGCAGGGAGAACAATGCAGGAACTGAAAAATAGGTTTATTTTAATACAAGATGGCTATTTCCTGGAAACAAGGAAAGTCCACATATAAGGAGAGGATTAACCAAGTCTTTGGCACAGTGCGTTAAAAATGCTGAGGTTTGCAGGTGACAATTAATTTTGGGAACTAGAGGTTGTTGTTATTGCTAGCTGCTGTGATGTCAGCTCCAACTCATGGTGACCCCAAGTACAACAAAACGAGCTGCTGCCCAGTGCCATGCCATCTTCACAATCCTTGGCCTGCTTAGGTCCACTATTACCTTCCAACCTAAGGGGTTCATCTTCTAACACTATATTGGACAATGTTCTATTCTGACCCATAGGGTTTTTTAGTGGCTAATTTTTGGAGGTAGATCACCAATCCTTTCTTCCTACTCTTAGTCTGGAAGCTCTTCTGAAACCTGTCCACCATGGGTGACCCTGCTAGTATTTGAAATACCAATGCCATAGCTTCCAGCATCACAGGAACACACCAGCCCCCACAGTACGATAAATTGACAGGCAAGTGGTGGAGAACTACAGGAGTGACTCTAGAAAATTAAATATTCTGAATATTTATAAAATATCCACTATCATTTAGTTTTTCCCATAGTTTCTCAGTTATAGACGTTTAAAAGTCCTGATGAATTAAAATATCAGCTATAGTCTCAGGTTGCTAAACACCATTACTTTACACCTCTGGGTGAAGAAATCAGAAATCCCAATTCACAATAGGAAGGTGTAAAAATCTAATTACATAGAATAACGCCCAAGGACTCTCTTTTTCTTCTAGTAAATGCCTTAGAGAATGAAGATAAATTGGATTCTCCATAATTGAACTAAAGGGTGTGCTTTTTCTTTAAGAAGATTTATTATTGAGTGACAGATTTTTGAACAGATTACTAGGAAAAGGCAAAAATTCTTCATGGTCAGCCTTGAGGCCCGCACATCCCTGCATTGTACAGAAATTCCACCTTGAATTAAAAAGATGACACATAAAAACCAACTTCAGTTCTCTGTGATTTACTTCGGATATTAATCCACAGACGAGGAACATACAGACTCTTATGTTCTCACGAGTTTATATAAAATATATCAAAGTCATGCCAGGACCCTCCCAGCACTCAGAAAGCATCTGGATAGAAAACAGGCATGCTTAGGAACAAACAATAGAACACAGTTTCCTGGTTTCCAAGCTACTCCAAAACTCTGAGTTAAATTTGTAGTGTACTTGTCCTCAGATTGTTAAGATACCCTGAGCTTTCCCAGGCCCTGTTCTAAAAGCAGGCTCGATGTCAACATTGTCACAAAGCATAGCCCATCAAGGGCATTCAATAAATAATAATGATACAGCAAGGGACCAGGTAGCCTGGGTGGTGCAAACAGCTAAACACTCAACTAATAACCAAAAGGTTGACAGTTCAAACCCACCCAGAGGGTCTCAGAAGACAACCCTGGTGACCTGCTCCTGAAAGGTTGCGGCCATAGAATACCCTATGGAGCAATTCTACTTTGCCCATGTGGGGTCATTCTGAGTTGGAACTGACTCGATGGAAACTAACCACAACAGTTAGGAGCCAGGCACCAGGCTCCAGGGGATGAGCAGAAGCAAAAATACATATGACCACAGTCACTGAAATAAATTATTGTTCCCACCTGCACTGACTTATCATGAGAGAAGTGGGAGGAGACATTAAGAAAGAATTGTGGGGCTTAGGGGGCATTGAGTTTATGTTAGCAGTCATGGAATAATTTGGAAAAGGACATTAAGAATGGTTGCACAATTTGAAGAACGTAATTAATGTCACTAAATTGTACATGTAGACATTGTTGAGTTGTATGTTTTGTTAAGCATATTTTTCACCACAATTAAGAGAGAAAGAAAGAGAATAGTAGGAAAGACATACTATTACTTATATAAGTTACAATTCCCACTACATTATTTTATAGACTAATAAAAACCTCACATTACTCAGCTATTCCAGGGAAGACCTTTCTAGAACTATAAAGCTTCAACGTTTGATCTCCTCTTTTTATAGAGGAAGAAATCAATAGTATTGTTAGGAAAATATTTATGCCAGGACATTTTTCTTTAGCCATAATTAGATGGAAGCTAACTTTAAATTTTCTTCCATTTCTATTGGAAAAAGTGCTTGGAGATATTCAGGATTATTTCACCATTACCTCACAGCATGCCTCCGATTTTCTCGTGACACATCTGATGAGAATAAATCTTGTTTATTTTGCCACTTTTCTGAGCTGTCTATATTCCCCAAGAAAGCTGCAGATTTCTGTTTTTTTACAAAAATGAGAGGGAAGGGTGTGAAAAATAAATAAGCCAATCTGATACAGCTGCCTTTTCAGAAAACATCACAAGAACTATGAACTCAGGAGGGATAATAATGCTTCTGCCCATTAGACAACCTTTTTTCAGTTTTGAGGAAAATAAATAACTGAAATTCTGAAACAAAATAATGAGATTCCCTGTGCTCTTTTTGAGTCTAATCACAATCATTAGTTGCACACATATTTTATCAGAGGCTCTCAGATTCCTCTAAAACACTGAAAATATTTTTTGCTTGCAGACTGTAACTATGCAAATGAACACACCATGTACATTAAAAGAAATCAGGCCAGACTTACAGTGAACCAGGCAACAAGCCTAGGAATTTTAAAATTGCTTTTCTAACACAATAGTGTCTCTGATGTGTCACCCATGTTTCTCTCTTATTTTCCTATGTCCTTTCCTTTTGCTTATTTCACTCCACTTGTCTTCTCTCCACACAGAAATAGATTTGTTTGAAATGCTTTTTACTATCTTTTCTATCTCTTTTGTCTCAATAAACTATGGCATTCATTTAAAAAAAAAAATCTAGAGATGTGGATATGCTTGTGTTTTGTTAGTCTGGGCATATGGGTAACAACAAGGAATGAACTTGGCTGCAAAACAAAAGGTGGCATTGCTAGCCTTGGGGAGGGACCAGGAAAAATATAAGCTATTCACCACTTGGGTAGCTCAGCTGATTTTTTGAAAATACATACAAAGCTGATAAAGCACTCATTAGTGAAAAAATAGTTTGGCATGTTCTAACTTATCCTTGCAAAAATTTCAGAGCTGTCAAAATGGTACTGACCAACTGTCCACTTGATATGGCCAGGCAGCTCTGTCTTCAAAATATGATGTTATCTGAGAATATAGTCTTCTTGATAACAACCCAAACATCTCCAAGGGTAAAAGCTGACCTAGGACATTTGAATAGTCTAATTTTACTGTTTTTTTTTTTTTTTGGGGGGGGGTAGTTGCAATCTAATTTTATCACTGGATCATTTAATTATCAAATCGAAAGGCTCCTGAGTAATGCACGTTGGTTAACATATTTATCAAAAACTGTTAAATTTCATGCTCTGAAAATAGAGATGGGTAAAATAAAATCCGTCAAAAAATTCACACAGTCCCAGGTTCTTTAAAGCCATCCCTTTTTCCTACAGAAATTGCTCTTCAAGAAAGGATGTTCATACAGAAGTTAATAAATACACTACAATCTCACAGCATCGGCTCTAATTGGAGTCCATGTCTCACAGGTGAAACTCACTACTTAGTATATGCATCAAGGGGAATAACTATGAAATTGTTAGCTGCCCTCAAGTCTGCCTCTAACTGATGACAACCTAATACACAATAGAATCATACCTTGTGATCCCTATGGTTGTCACTGGCTGATTTTCAAAAGTAGATCATCAGGATTTTTTATACTCTTAGTCTGGAAACTCCAGTGAAACCTGTTCTGCATCATAGCAACATGCAAGCCTCCACTAACAGACAGGTAATGGCTGAACCTGTGATGCATTAGCCCACGGTTGAACCCAGCTATTCCTCCTCATGGACAGGAGCTCTGGTGGTGTAGTGTTTGAGGCATCTGACGGCTAACCAAAAGGTCAGTGGTTCGAACCCACCAGCTGTTCCATGGAAGAAAGATGTGGCATTCTGCTCCCATAAAGATTTACAGTCTTGGAAACTCTATGGGGCTGTTCTATTCTGTCCTAAAGGATTGCTATGAGTCAGAATCAACTCCATGGCAATGGATTTAGAGTTTGGAAGGTTCTTTTAAGACATTATGGAGGCCAATTTTGATTAGCACGTTAATTTATAAAAATTAAAAAAAAAATCGGTGCCAATTTTAAACAGAGTTGTCCTCTTTATTAATACTACATCAATTTTTAAGGAGGACTCCTAGTACATAGTCTTTTTTTCAATGAAGGAATGTAAATACTCTTTGGTAATAAAAACCATATAGTCAAGAAGCCTTGTGAAATGATTTTAACTTTGAGTAAAAAGATGTAATCAACTGACATGCTTTGTGGAGATCAAAGACAGTTATTAATTTATTTCATTTAATGTATATTAAACTGTTGGATCAATAATAAGTTAAGAGCAATGCAAATGTTATTGCTTCAATGTGATGAGTTCTAAAATTTATCAGTAGACTCAACAAAACAATGTGTTTCAGATTCTTTCTGTCATATATGGAAATCTGTATTTAAAACATTCCATTAAGTGATTTACAAAGCACAGTAAAATTATTTGGCTCAGCTTCATCCCATTTGGCAGAGGTTGCCGGCAAGAAAGCAGAGACCAAGCACCAGAGCACCAGGGAAACTAGTTGACCTCATCTGAATACCCTTTAATCCCATTCAGGTGTTCCAATTAAGTGGCATCACCATCTCAATTAAAGCTGCAGTCTTTGCTGGTTAATACCTTATGGCTTCCTGGGAAATGCACTAATTAATAAGATTTTCTTATCCACTGATGAGGAATCTGTTTTACACAAAATCCAGCTTAAAAGGCATTGCAATGGGCCAGCTTCTTCATCTGCATGTTTGAAATGTCTTTAACAAAGTTTCTAGGATCTCGGTTCTGGATCCCATTTTATATGAGCCATACCAAAACCAAATCAAACTCAATATCGTTGAAGCGAGTGCGACTCATAGAGACCCCCTCCTTGGATTTCCGAGGCAGTAACTCTGTGGATACTGCTTCCAAGGAGTGGCTGGTGGATCTGAACCACAAGCCTTCTGGTTAGCAGTCAAATGCCTTAGGCACTATGCCACCAGAGCTACTTTATATGAGCCAAGAGAGGATATAGGCCAAGCTACAGATCACTAATAACAAGGTTTTGTGTTAGTGTGTTTTCTTTAATTATAAACTATTTAAAACACAAAGAATAGTAAAGCCAATAATATATATACCTACTACCCAGCTAAATAAAATCTTAACATTATGTCATATTTGCCTCAAAAATTTAAATAAAACACTACAGCTACATTTGAAGCCCATTCTAGCTGCCCCACAAGATTACTGAAGGTGGTATTTATTCCTATAAATCATTGCAGACTCTTACAACACACATATGTATCCATACATAAAGAATACCATTGTTATGCATATTTTCAGTCTACCTGTCATTCTGCAGCTTGGTCATTCATACTACATTTTACACACAGACACACACATACACATATATATGCATACATACATGCAATAGCTGGACAACGAAAAAGGAAGATGTAAGAAGAACTGATGCATTTGAATTGTGATGTTGGTGAAGAATACTGAATATACTGTGGACGGCCAGAAGAACAAACCAGTCTTAGAAGAAATACAGCTAGAATGTTCCTTAGAAGTAAGGATGGTAAAACTTTGATTCACTTACTTTGGGCACGTCATCGGGAAAGACTAATTGCTAGAAAGAGAAATCCTCAATGTAATGGAGAGACACAATAGCCGCAACAATAGAATCAAATATTTCAACCATCATAAAGATGGTCCGGGCATCATTTTGTTCTTTTATACATAAGGCTGCCATGAGTGGGAACAAACTGGACCATAACTAACAACAAAAACATGATTTGTTACATGGCTATGAGGTACATTAGTATTCCCCAAACTGGCTTGATCCTAACAATCATCAAGAGAACTTAGAGAAAACACAGATTCTCTGGCCTGCCTCTGGTAGCTTAGCATTCAGTAGGAGTGAGATAGGGAATGAATGTTCTACTTTTTATCAGGCAGTCAGGAGAATCTTATGACCAGTAAAATGAGAGAATGACTGAGATTGATGATTTTCATCCTTGGTCTGGTTACCTAGGGCCGCTCTGACAAGAATATACCAAATATACAAATATAAAAATGGCCTTAACAAACAGGAGTTTATTCTTACAATTTGGAGGCTTTAAGTCCAAGTTCAAAGTGCCAGGCTCTAGGAGCTGGATGAAAGCCCCTCAACCTTGGGTTCCAGCTCTGCCTCCTACTCCCGGCCCACTGGAGCTAGAGGCGTTTCTTCACTCAGACAGCTGCTGGCTGATAGGTTGACAAGTAAAAAGGCACAGTCCCAATGTTACCACACGGCAGGCCATTGACTTAAGTCCATTGTAAGTCCCAAGGTTGGCAGAGCATAGCAGGCTGCTGAGCAATGACACAGCTACATGCAGGGTCCAAGCGTGCCATAAACTAGAGACCATTCTCAAAACTTCTTATATACAGGAAGCAGACCACATACCCAAAGGCTGCTCACAGTAGATTCCACCATGGAGTTGATTACCAGTCTCATCATGGAGAATACTACATCCAGCTGCCCAGCCATTCAACCAGGCCTAGCCAAGGTGACACACAAATATAACCACCACAATCCCTATTTTAAGATGAAGAAATGGAGGCTTTCATACGTGCTTATTAAAATTAACCAAAAATAATTAAAATAATAATTTAGCTTCTCGGTCACACCAGCTACATTTCAAGTGCTCAATATCCACATGCAACTAGTGTCTACTGTCCTGTTCAACAGCGCAGATGTAGACTATCTTCATCATCACAGAAATTTCTATTAGGCAGCACTTTCTAGGGATAAAGTAACCTACCTATGGGTATATAATTAATAAGTGTAGAACCAACTTATTGGGGACATTGACCCACACTTCTCTGGAATCAAATTCTGTGCCACCGCAAATCCAGCTTTGTTCAGCAAAGACTGAAGTTGCTCAAGAAAGACTTAAGGGTCTATTTTATGCTGAGATTAAACCAGCTTTTTTTCAGATATATCTGAGACCTCAGAATCTTTCCATTTTATTTTTTTATAATAATAATAAATGTTGGTTGAGGTTATACGATATGCTATCTGCCTTACAAATATTAACTGTATTTCTGCCAAACAATCTGATTTAGGAACAATTAATATTCCCTCTTTATAGATGAAAAACTGAGACTCAATAAAGCTGAATAATTTGACTGAGGTCACCTAAGAAGTAATCCTATTGTATGTTAGAATCCCAGGACTGATATCATAACTACTATCATTGCACTTCAAATTTGTTTTTATTTTTTTAAAAAACACTTTATTGTGCATAGAATATTAGTTTTCCATTCAATAATTCATACACAAAGTGTTCCATGACATTGGTTGCAACCTCATCAATGTGTAAGAGCTCTCCCCATTTCCACCCTGGGCTCCCCATTTCCATTTGTCTGGTTTCCCTGCCCCTCCCTGCCTTCACCTGTTTGTTTTGGGTAAATGTTGCCCTTTTGGTCTTGTGTAGTTGGTTGTTCTAAGGAGCACATTCTTCAAGGGTGTTATTGTTTATTTTACAGGCCAGTCTATTATTTGAGAAAAGAGCTTCAGGAGTGGCTTCAGTTCCACGTTAGTAGGGTGATTTAGGGCAATAGTCTCAGGGGTTCCTCTAGTCCCTATCAGATCAGTAAATCTGATCTGTTTTATGAATTTGAGTTTTGTTCTACATTTTTCTCCCAGTCTAATCAGGACTTTCTGCCATATCCCTGGTCAGAAGGGTCACCAGTGGTAGCTGGGCACCATCTAGTTCTTCCGGTCTCAGGCTAGAGGAGGCTGTGGTTCATGTGGGTCATTAATAAGCTTCCCATTTTAGATCTAGTTCTGAAACTGAATGGGCCTTGTTGGATAAATATAAGTAAAAACAAAAGCTACCTCCAACCCAGAAAAACTTCCTACAAAAATAGAAGAAAAAGAAACAGTTTTATTATTGAATAATCATTAAACCAGAAGGTGATGCAGCACAAGAAGCTCTGGTGGCATAGTGCCTAAGACATTTGATTGCTAACCAGAAGGTTAGCAGTTCAAACCCACCAGCCACTCCACAGAAGGAAAACGGGGCAATCTACTTCTGTAAAGATTTACCACCTCAGAAACTCAGTGGGGGTTGCTATGAGTCAGAATTGACTTGATGTCAGTGGGTGTGGTTTCGTGATGCAGGACAGGCAATCGATAAAATTGTGGCAATGACACCAATTTTGTGGGGCCAAAGAGTAGAATGTTATGGATTGAATTGCATCTGACAAAAGCATGTATTATAAATCCTAATCTTTATGCCTGTGGTTATAATCCCATTTGGGAATGGGTTGTCTTGGTATGTTATGGAGACAGAATTAGTGTATGGTATGTCTTAAATCAATCTTTTTTGAGATATTAAAGAGATTAAACAATCAAGAGAAAGAAGCATAGATGGGGTAAGATCGATGCCAAGACACATGGAGACCTCTAAGAAACCAGGAAGTACAAACTGAAGAGACAAGGACCTTTCTCCCAAGCCAACACAGAGAGAGAGCCTTCCCTTTGAGCCATCACTCTGAATTCAAACTTCTAGCCTCCTAAACTACGGAAAAATACATTTCTGTTTGTAAAGCCACCCACTTATGGTACTTCTGTTATAACAGCACTAGATAATTAAGACAGGTAGGCTATCTGAATTTACATTCATCTTCTTCTAGGAAACTGGAAGGTAAGGATGTGATCTGCCTTCATAATTAAATGTCAAAAGAGATGGTTCCCAGCTCATTCTGCCATCTTTCTGAGACACCATAATGACCCACGTGAACATCCTGACAAACGCTCTTCAAAGCATCAACAATGCTGAGAAGAGAGGTAAATGCCAGGTTCTTTTTAGGCCATGCTCCAAAGTCATTGTTGGGTTTCTAACTGTAATGATGAAGCATGATTACCTTGGCGAATTTGAAATTATTGATGATTGCAGAGCTGGGAAAATTGCTGTGAATTTCATAAGTGGGTTAAACAAGTGTGGAGGGATCAGCCCTAGGTTTGATGGTCAAATCAAAGATCTAGAAAAGTGGCTCCCATCCCAGTTTGAAACCCAGTTTGGTTTCATTGTACTAACAACCTCAGCTGGCATCATGGACTATGAGGAAGCAAGACGAAAACGAAAGAGGGAAAATCCTGGAATTCTTTTTCTAGGGATGTAATATATACATACCATTAAAATGCCTCAGTGGAAAGAAGAAAGAGAAAGACGGCTCCTAGATCCTTGAGAAAACATCTCAATTTACATACTTTTCAAAAAGAGAGAAAGAATTTACAATTACTCTTTTTCTAAAGTAAATGCTGAAAGAGAAGAGATGCCACAATTTCATTGATTGCCTGTGCTGCTTCACATTCTGGTTTAATAATTATTCAATAATATAACTGTTTCTTTCTCTTCTATTTTTGTGGAAAAAATAGTCTCTTTCTTTATACTGAATTTATAGTTACCCTCACAGAGTCCCTGGGTGGCACAAACAGTTAAGTGCTTGGCTGCTAACTAAAAAATTGACAGTTTGAATGCACCCAGAGGTTCCTAGGAAGAAAGGCCTGGCGATCTTCTTTTGAAAAGTCATAGCCATGAAAACCCTATAGGGAACAGTTCTACTCTAACACACGTGGTGTCACCATGAGTCAGAATTGACTCAATGGCAAATTGTATATACCTGACAGGTACAAAAGGACACCACAAAATGATTCATTCCAGTACTGTTTATGATACAAAAAGGAAATTGCTCAAATATTCATCAACAGAAATGGATTAAACCAGTATTTTTTAAAATTACAGAAAGCATCAGAATCACCTGGATGGTTTGTTAACACAAAGACTACTGGGCCCCATCCCCAGGATTTTTAATTCTATAGGTCTGGCACTGGGCCTGAGAATTTGTATTTCTGACAAGTTCCTAAGTGAGCTATTGATGCTCACATAACTGGTTTATGCATATAATGAAATACCATATAGATTTAAAAAAAAAAAAAAAGAAGAAGAAGCTCTATGTATTGATATTGAAAAATTTTCAGGATATATTACTATTAAGTGTAAAAGCAAGGGGTGATACACGGTATAAATAGTCTTATCTTTTGTGTAGAGATACACAAAGAAATAGGTGAAAATAAGAATATATATGGATAATAAAATACCGAACATATGTACAAGTAAGCAATAAAAGTAGTTACATTTAAGAGATGGGTAGGAGAGAAGTGTGACAAAGATATCTCAAGGTATATCTTTTTATATTATTTTTGTATTGGAATTATATGAATATATTACCTATTTAACAAAACTAATGCAATTGAAAATGAAGTGAATGCAAGTTTAAAAAAAAAAAAAAAAGAAATCTTTTAAGGCCAATGATTCTCAATTGAAGGTGGAAGGGTCATTTCAAAAGTACCATTGTACTTTTTCAAATACTAACTTATAACATTGAGGGCTTAAGGAGCTCTGAAGGAGTTCTGGTGGCATAGTGCTAAGGCACTTGACTGCTAACCAGAAGGCTGGCAGTTCAAACCCATGAGCCACTCCTTGGAAGGAAGGCTGGGTAATCTACTTCCATAGTGATACCGCCTTAGAAACCCAAGAAGGGGTCGCTATGTGTTGGATTCGACTCAACGGTAGTGCGTTGCGTTCATTTGCATTGAAGAAGCTCTGGTGGTGCATTGCCTAAGGCATTTGACTGCTAATCAGAAGGTTGGTGGTTCAAACCTACCAGCCACTCTGTGGAAGGAAGATGGGGCAATCTACTTCTGTAAAGATGTACCTCCTTGGAAAACCAGTGGTGGTTACTCAGAGTTGGAATCTACTTCATAGCAGTGGGTTTGGTTTTTGGTTTTATAACATGAAGTTTCTCAAGTGCTTTATAGGCATTATTTATTTGATCCTTGAATTCAAATGCTACACAGACAAACAGGATTGAAAACAGTTTCTGCCTTTGCCTGACCTTTAAGCATTTCTTCTCTGTCTCCATTTTCCCATCTATAAAATAAGTCTATTAGATAATAACATACAGAACTGAAGTGTTAACTATTATTATCATTTATTATTGCTAGTTCACTTCTTATAACATCACTTTTCAGCTCTTGCTATAATCTTCGACCAACACCTTGCTGGCAAGCATTCTGCACACACTTGAATGGAACAAGGATCCCTTCTGTGAGGCACACTGAGCTGGAGGATCTCACTTTGGAGGTTGCCTCCTTGTACAGCATTAGCACAATCTAACAGTTTGTCATTCTGTGGTAGCCTGCACATTGCTGTGATACTGGTAGCTATGCCACTGGTATTTCAAATGTCAGCAGGGTCATCCATGGTGGACAGGTTTCAATGGAGCTTCCAGAGTAAGACAGCATAGAAAGAAGGACCTGATGATCTACTTCTAGCAAAACAACTGGGCAGTAAAATCTTTATGAATAGCAGTGGAAAACTGTCTGATAGAGTGCTGGGTAGATGAGCCACCCAGGTTGAAGGCACTCAAACGTGACAGGGGAAGAGCTGCCTTCTCAAAGTAGGCTCCCTTAACAATACAGATGTAGTAAAGCTTTGGGGACCTTCAACTGCTGATGTGACACAACTCAAAATAATGAGAAACAGCTGCAAACATCCATTAATAATTAGAACATGGAATGTATGAAGTATGAATCTAGAAAAATTGGAAGTCATCAAAAACGAATTAGAACACATAAAGATTGATGCATAAAGATTAATAAGCTAAAATGAACTGGTATTGGCTATTTTCAATCAGACAATCACATACTCTACCATGCCAGGAATGACAAGTTGAAGAGAAATGGCATTGCATTCATAGTCAAAAAGAACATTTCAAGATCTATCCTGAAGCAAAATGCTGTTAAAAATCTCATTGCTGTCAAGTGGATCCAACTAATAGGGACCCCTCCTTGGGTTTCCGAGGCAGTATCACTATGGTAGTAGATTGCCTAACCTTTCTTCCAATGAGTGGTTGTTGGGTTTGAACGGCTAGCCTTCTGGTTAGCAGTCAAGTGCCTTGTTGTTGTTATGTGCCTTCGAGTCAGACCCAACTCATAGCGACCCCTCCTTGGGTTTCTGAGGCAGTATTACTACAGAAGTAGATTGCCCCATCTTCCTTCTGAGGAGTGGCTGGTAGGTTTGAACCGCCAGCCTTCTGATTAGCAGTCAAGTGCCCTAGGCACTATGCTACCAGAGCTCCCGTCAAATGTCTTAGGAGTATAATATTCATATGCTTACAATGGAGATTAGTGAATACAACTAGTATTCATATTTATGCACCAACCACTAATGTTAGAGATAAAGAAATTGAAGATTTTTACAAACATCTAAAATGGATGTCAGAAGAGACTCTGAACATTGCTCTTGAATGGTGAGTAGCTAAAGTGAAAGGTAGAAATGATGACGTAAAAGAGCTGAACAGAAGATTTCAAAGGGTAGCTGGAGAACACAAAGTAAAGTATTATAATGAAATGTGCAAAGACCTGGAGTTAGAAAACCAAAAAGGAATATGCACACTGGTCATTTCTCAAGCTAAAAGAACTGAAGAAAAATTTCAAGCCTTGAGTTGCAATACTGATGGATTCTATGGGGAAAATAAGAAGCTCTAGTGGTGTAGTGGTTAAAGCATTTGGCTGCTAACTAAAAAGTCTCTGGTTCAAACCTACTAGCTGTTCAGCAGGAAAAAGATGACATGGTCTGCTTCCATAAAGATTTACAGCCTTGGAAACACATTGGGGGTCACCGTGAGTCAGAATCAACTCAATGGCAATGAGTATGGGAAAAATAGTGAACAATGCAGGAAGCATCAAAAGAAAATAGTAGGAATACATAGAATCACTGTACCAAAAAGAACAGGCGGACGTTCAACCATTTCAGGAGGTAACATATGATTAAGAACGAACATATTAAAGGAAGAATTCCAAGCTGCACTGAAGACTCTGGCAAAAACAAGGCTCCAGGAATTGAAGTAATACCAATTGAGATGTCTCAATAAACAGATGCAGCACCGAAAGCACTCACTAATCTATAACCAAGAAATTCAGAAAACAGCTACCTGGCCAATCGACTGAAAGAGATCCATATTTTGCCCATTCCAAAGAAAGGTGATCCAACAGAATATGGAAGTTGCTGAACAATGTCATTAATATCACATTTGAGTAAAGTTGCAGAGAATGCAAAAATGGTTGTAGCAGTACATAGACAGGGAACTGCCAGAAATTCAAGCCAGAATCAGAAGAAGGCATGGAATGAGAGGTATCACTGCTGATGTCAGATAGATCTCGGCTGAAAGCAGAGAATATCAAAAATACATTTACACATTTACCTGTGTTTCAAAGACATTCAACTGTGTGGATCACAAAAAACTGTAGATACCACTGCAGAGAATGGGAATTTCAGAACACTTAATTGTGCCCCTGTGGAACCTGTACATAGACCAAGAGGCAGTCATTCAAACAGAACAAGGGGATATTGCATGGTTTAAAATCAGGAAAGGTGTGCATCAAGGTTGCATACTTTCACCATATTCTGTATGCTGGGCAAATAATCCAAGAAGTTGGATTATGTGAAGAAGACTGTGTGGCAGCAGGATTGGAGGAAGACTCATTAACAACCTGCAATATGCACATGACACAACCTCACTTGCTGAAAAGAGCACTTGAAGCACTTCATGATGAAAATCAAAGACTACAGTGTTCAGTATGGATTATATCTCAATATAAAGGAAACAAAAATTACCACAAGTGGATCAATAAGCAACATCATGATAAACAGAGGAAAGACTAAAGTTGTCCAGGATTTCATTTTACATGATCCACAATCAACATCCATGGAAGTAGCATCAAGAAATCCAATGACATATTACGTTAGGCAAATCTGCCACAAAAGACTTCTTTAAAGTGTTGAAAGCTAAGATGTCACTTTGAGGACTAAGGTGAGCCTGACTCAAGCCATGGTATTTTCAATCACCACATATGCATGCAAAAGCCGGGCAATGAATAAGGGAGACTAAATAAGAATTAATGCATTTGAATTATGGTGTTGGTGAAGAGTATTAAATATACCATGGACTTCCAGAGGAAAGAATAATCTGTCTCAGAAGCAGTACAGACCCTTGCTCCTTGGAAACAAGGATGGTGAGATTTCGTCTCATGTATTTTGCTCATGTTATCAGGAGGAAGCAGTCCTAGAGAAGGACATCATGCTTGATAAAGTAGAGGGTCAGTGAAAAAGAGGAAGACCCTCAATAAGATGGATTGACACAGTGGTTGCAAGAATGGGCTCAAACATGGCAATGATTTTGAGGATAGCACAGAACTGGGCAGTGTTTTATTCTGTTGTACACAGGGTCAGTATGAGTTGGAACTGACTCAACAGCACCTAACAACATCAACAGCAACACAGCAGGAACTCTGATGACACAATGATTAAGCAGCTCAGCTGCTAACCAAAAGGTTGGTGGTTCAAACCCACCATCTGCTCCACAGAAGAAATATGTGGCAATTTGCTTCTATAAAGATTACAACCTTGGAAACCTTATAAGGCAGTTCTTCTCTGTCTTGTGGGGTCATTATGAGTTGAAATGGACTCAACTGTACCTAACAACAAACTGCATCATATTGCTCTAATGAATTCTTAAATGGAAAACAAATCTTTATTTTTAAAGTTAATAATGAAGTAAGTACAGTTGGAAGAAAATGGCAAGCAAAACCAATCTACTTTGTCCATGTATTTTACAAGTAATCCCTGGGTGGTGCAAATGGTTAAGTGCTCAGTTGCTAATCGAAAAATTGGAAGTTCAGTTTACCCAGAAGTGATTCAGAAGAAAGCACTGGTTATCTACTTCCAAAAATAGCCATTGAGAACTCCCTGGATCACAGAGGACTATTGACCAATTGAGTGCTGGAAGATGAGTCCCCTAGGTTGCAAGCCTCACCAAATGCACAGTGGCCACAACAATAGGCCCAAGCACCCCAATGATCATGAAGATGGCATAGGACCAGAAAATGTCTGGTTCTGCTGTACACTGGGTAGCAATAAAGCTGGAGCCAATTTGCCAGCAACTAACAACAGTGTAGACAAAGATGCTTATATTTTGCCCCAGTATTGTAGACATTACGTTAGGCAAATCTGCCACAAAAGACTGTGATGCTGGGCTCAAGTATAGCAGGGATCATGGAGCTGGTGAGGGATCGGGCAGTGTTTTGTTCTGATGTGCATGGGGTCGCTATGGGTCGGAAACGAATCGACGGCACCTAACAACAACAATCTATATGTATATCTATGTGTGTGTGTGTGTGTGTGTATATATATATATCTGGTGGCATGGTGCTTAAAGTATTTGACTGCTAACCAGAAGGGTAGCAGTTCAAATCCACCAGTCACTCCTCAGAAGGAAGATTGGGCAATCTGTAGTGATATTGCCTTGGAAACCCAAGGAGGGGTTGCTATGAGTCGGATCCGACTCGACAGCAATGAGTTTAAATATATGTGTGTGTGTGTGTGTGTATATATATATATATATATAATTTATTACTTTTAAATGCTATCTGTAATTCTAACATATGCTGAATTTTATTTTGCTCTTGTCAAGGACCTTTCACTTGTTTTCTTTCCCTTTGTTCTTATAATCAATCCTGATATGAACATTAGTCCATGTGTCTCCTGGTGCATACATGCGAGAGTTTCTCTAGAGTGTATGTCTAGAATGTTGTTGTTGTTGTTGTTAAGTGCCGTCAAGTCGTTTCCGACTCATAGCGACCCCATGCACAGCAGAACAAAACACTGCCCGATCCCGCACCAGCCCTACAATCCCTGCTATACTTGAGCCCATCATCGCAGCCACCGTATCAATCCATCTTGTTGAAGGTCTCCCCCTCTTTCGTCGACCCTCC
>NW_006921630.1:14422712-14467280 GCF_000298275.1 Orycteropus afer afer
CACAATCAGCTCCTGGCCTGGTTTTGGCTGAAGATACTCAGCTTTTCCACCACCTCTTGCCACAAATGTAGTCAATCTGATTCTTGTGTGTTCCATCTGATGAAGTCCACATGTAGAGCCGCTGTTTGTGTTGTTGAAAAAAGGTGTTTGCAATGAACAAGTCTTTGGTCTTGCAAAATTCTACCATGCAAGTTCCAGCATTATTTCTGGTTAGCAGGTAGGGCTTAACCATTGCACAATCATCATAAACTCATCACCAAGGCCAAATTTTCCAACTACCGGTGATTCTTCTTTGTTTCCAACTTTTGCATTCCAGTCATCAGTTATAATTAACACATCCTGATTGCATGTTTGGTCAAGTTCAGACTGCAGAAGTTGATAAAAATCTTCAATTTCCTCATCTTTGGCTTTGGTGGTTGGTGCATAAATTTGAATAGATATAGATATAGATAACAGTATCAATTGTGGCAGCAATGGACTAAAGCATACCAAGCGTCTTGAAGATGACTCAGGACTGAACAATGTTTTGTTCTATTGAATGTGAGGTTGCTGAGTTGGACCCAACTCAACAGTGGCTAACAACAGTATCATTAAGTAGATCCCCTGAAGGGCATACGTGGTTAACGTGGTCTGAGTCTGCCAGAGCCAGCCACCTCAGTTGAACATCCTGGTAATCTACTTCCTAGAAATGAGTTACTGGAACCCCTACAGAGCATAGTGCTACTTGATGGTAACTGGTTACTTAATATCACACCTATTGCTGTCAAGTCTATTCTGACTCATAGCAATGCTGTAGGACAGATGCCCACAGAGTTTCCAAGGCTGTAATCTTCACAGAAGCAGACTGTCACATCTTTCTTCTCCAGAGTGGCTGGTCAATTGGAACAGCCAACCTTCTTGTTAGCAGGTGCGGGCTTAACCATTGCACAATCATCACAAACTACCCATTTCAAAGCCCTCTGGTTTATGGTAGCACATCTGGGGGTTTATTACAGAATGCTAAGGGCATTTTATCAGTTTTCCTTTGAATTTGTTGTGATGGGGAGGACAAGAACAACATAAGGTGTGATTCTGATGATAGGTAGCTTGAAGGATAGATGATCTTGACTTTATTGGTCAATTTACCTTGACCACCAAGGTAAACTGGAAAACAGATGGGGGAGGGGTAGAGAAAGAAGATACAGAGGAGAAAAAAAAGAGAGAGAAAGAGAAATAAAGGGAAAGAGAGAATGATTGAAAGAAAAACTGTATAGCAAAGGCTTCCTTAATGGAAAGGTTGTTAACTATGAAACAGAGAAAAGAACGATCTCAGTAGGACAAAGGACGGGGGGAGGGAGGTGACATGCATTCTAGTTCACTCCTGAATTTACTGCTGTTTCAAGGAGCATATTATATAACCAGAATTCTGAAATCTCATTATAGTTTCAGAAATCCATGGATATTCCCATTTTGCAGATGTGGAAGCCATCTGTTCATCTTCACTTAAGGGAATAGAATGAGATAGTTTCAGAGTACTTGAAGCTCTCCAAATAAAAGATGCCAAGATTACAAGAAAGGTTATCACTTGCAGAAGCATCATATGCTAAATAAATGTATCTATTATGGTTTCTGTGAGCTCTTCTCAATCAGGAGACTGATCTGTAAAGTATAAATAGATACCACTGGGTCTGCTGGTAGCAAAGAAGGTAACAATGAAGAAATTTTTTAAAAATGGTAATAAGAGGAAGAAGAAACCTGCAACAAGGCAAATAAATTACTTCTGTTCAAAGGTACGTGACTGCTAACCAGAAGGCTGGCAGTTCAAACCCACCAGTCATTCCTCGGAAGGAAGGTTGGGCAATCTATTTCTGTAGCGGTACCACCTCGGAAATCCGAGGGGTCGCTATGAGTCGAGTCCGACTCGACGGCACATAACAACAACAACAACAGTTCAAAGGTAAGAAAAGCTTGGGCCAGGGACTTCACTTGAGTTTACATTTTAAAATTTCACTTCATTTAATTTAAAATACAATAATGTTGAACTACCTCAAATATTTGACTTATTTTACTATTACAGTAGATGGGAGATAACCTAATCATAAGCAAAAATATACAATAATTAGTCAATGTCACAAAACAAAACATGTATGAACTGTTGAATGGAAAATGAATCTGCTCTGTAAACTTTCACTCATATCACAAAACTTTTTTTTAATTATATATATATATATATATATATATATATATATATATATATATATATATATATATAGTAATTCATTAACTTCCCTTTATCCACTTGTGTATTTGATCTATTTTAAGAAAACAAAATAAACTATACTTTATTTACTTGGCCAACCCTTTAAAATCAAGGGGTTTTTTTCCAAGTAAAATATTCTATTTCCAGCACAAGACTGAAGGTTGGTTATTCTATTTACACAAAATATAAATATTTTATATTTATAATAATATAACAAAACTAAATATATTTTGAATGAGTAAACATATGGATGAAAGAACTAGGCATGTGTGAAAACAACACTCCTTGCCCAGATCTTCTCTCCTCTCCTCTCTCTTCTTCTCCCTTAAATCTTTTCAATCTGTTATTCTTCTCATTAGGAGCACTGGTGGCTCAGTGGTTAAGTGAGGCTGCTTAACGAAAGGTTGGTGGTTCAAATCCACCAGTGGCTCCATAGGAGAAAGATATGGCAGTTTGCCTCCTGTAATGATTACAGACTTGGAAACCCTGTGGAACAATTCTACTCTGTCATATAGACTCGATGAGTCAGACTCAACTTCAGGCAAGGTGTTATTCTTCTCATTCAGCCCTCCAGGCACTCACCTCCTGCTGATTCTCCCAGCCCCTCAGATCCCTCCAGGCTTAACTTCCTTCATTATTCTGGATTTCCTGGATCCCATGGTTTATTCTTCAATACCACAATCAAGAATAGCCTCAATTTTCTTACCCTTAACTATCTTTAAGGTTCCTAAACCTAAAAAAAAAAACCCAAACTCACTGCCATTGAGTCGATTCCAACCCATAGCGACCCCCTATGGGTTTCTGAGGCAGTAAATCTTTATGGAAGTAGATTGCCCAGTCTTCCTTCTATGAAGTAGGTGGTGGGTTTGAACCACCAACCTTCTGGTTAGCAGTCAAATGCCTTAGGCACTATGTGACGAGAGCTCCTTTTCAAGGTTCCTAGGTGACACAAATGTTTTAAGGTTCCTAAATGATGGCAGTTCAAGCCTACCCAGTAGTACCATAGAAGAAAATGTTTGGCAATCTGTTTCCATAAGGATTACAGCAAAGAAAACTCTATGAAGCAGTACTACTCTGTAACTGCTATTACTCTATATCACATGAGATCACCATGAGCCATCATCAACTTGACGGCAACTAACAACTTTCTTTCTCCAATATCTGCCTAGCAAATTCTAGCCCTAGAACCCATCTGCCCATTTTCCCAAGGCTTCTCGTAGAATGGCCAGCACTGCAGAAAGATATCACAAATCTGTGGTGTTTGCATCCACTACAAATGAGCCTCAACCTGGGCTGGACCATTACTGTTCAGAAAATCTTTTCTTGTGGAAAACTCTCTTCCACTCTTATGGCAGGTATTTCATCAGTATCCTCAAACTCCCTTTCCTACCCTCCCTTTACTCTTAGAAGACTTCCTCTTTCAAGAAAATAGAGGTAACAAGAGTTAATTTTTCCTATCCACCTTTGAGTTCATCTCATTGTCATCTATATATTTTCCCTCTTTCTGTCTATCTCAAAAGAAAGACAACCCAATCATCCTCCAAACTCTTATTCCCAACAATTATCTTTTTTTTCTGGATCATCATATCTTCCTCTTTGCTAGGTTTTCTTTTTTTTTTTTTTTTTCACCTCCAAGCCTACACACATGCTCTAGTCCTGAAAAATCAAATCTACCTCTCAAAGACTGAAACCATTCCCCTTGTGAACAGAAACCAGACAAGGATGCCCTCTATCACCACTTCTATTCAACATTGTATTGGAAGTCTTATCCAGGTCAATAAGGCAAGAAAGGGAAATCAAAAGCATCCAAATTGGTAAGGAAGAAGTCAAACTATCCCTATTGGCTGATGATATGTTCCTTTACCTGGAAAACACAAGAGACTCAACAAGAAAACTACTGGAATTAATTAAGAGATTTCACATAGTGGTAGGATACAAGATCAACTACAAAGATGAGCAAAGAGCTTGCTGAAAAGGATATAAGGAAATCAATACCATTTACAATAGCTGGTTTGGTAGCTGGTTATCCGAACTCCAATTTGCCCATTTCCACACTGGAGTGTAGTGATTAGTTTACAAGCCCTCTCTTGAAAGTTCATTTCCCATCTTTGATTCCTGACAGCCGAGAGAAGTATCTGGCTCATAGCATGTCTCAATAAGTATTTGTTGACTTGATCTTGTAAATATTAGCTCTATTTCTAATGTATCTTTCCTGCCCACACTCCCAAACCTCTCCACCATAGGATTAAAAGGAAAGCAAATGGAAAATTAGTTTGCCACACATATGGAACATTTACACCAAAATTTAAACTTATAAGTACTTATAAAATTCTCTAGAAAATCTCATTCCAATACTGTTCTGTTTCTGCTTTTATACACTGTAAGTTTATTTTCCCTTCATTATAGAAGCAGAAAGACTTCAAATAAATAATGATTTGCCAGAAACATTCATTCTAAAGGCGTATGTTTAGGTATGTAGTGATTTAGCATGACACGCAGCAAAACACACAAACCCAATCGATCAGTAATCTCAAGCATTTCATTATTTGATACAAACTGGACTGCCCTCAGCTGCTTGTGGACAAGCTCACCAGCTGGAAGCAGCCTGGGGCACCAGGAGAGCAGCTCAAAGAGGGAGCATTCAATTCCTCTTTTCCACATCTAATCTCAAATTTCCTCTTCAATGATGAGCCAAATACCAAAACTACCAATTTACAAAGAAAGGTGCCAGGTGAAAATTTACATTAAGACAGTGCTTATATGGCACAAAAATACTTGGTTGATTTAACTCAACTCACTGAGTGTGAAGGAGAAAAGAAGAAAGCTTATGCAGTCTGAATGTCTGAAACTTGCTACTTGTTGGAAGAACAAAACAGACTCAGATTTACTCTGGAAATAATTTTGAAAGTCAGACTCTTAAGAAGAAAAGAGTGAACAACTTCACCATCTGTTTTGCTGCTTTCCATAAAGAGTTTCTATGGTACTTTGGACTTATCTATATTTGGAGAATGGCAACAGGTGAGGAATAAAAAGCAGCTGCATGTGAACTCCCCAGAGAGGAAAGCCTGTAAACACTCTGGGTACTGAATAGGAAATATATCTGAACACAAATGTTTTGTATGAGTCACAGGCTCTTTATTAATCTCTAAATAATTAAATAAAACTATATTTAAACCACACATACTCAAAAATAATCACCATGTTAAAGCACCTTCCTTTAGTAGAAGTCTTGTCATTCAGTTATCCCAGACTAGAATGAAAATATATCCATGCATCTCATCTGTTATGGTTTTACAAAAAATAAGACCTGCCAACCAAAGCCAGGGAAGTGAATGGACAGGAAATGAGGCAAACTTTTAAGAGGAAGTGGTTTTGAGCCTGCAACATGAGGGCATTGATGAGTAGTCAACCCACAAGATGTGTAAAGTAAATGAAATATCAAGAGCCTTATCCTAAGAAAGAAACTCAGAACCCATGACTGGTTTATCACAAAGACTCATAACACATCCACTTAGTTTTTTATGGTTATTTGAAAAGAAAATTAAGGGGGAAAAAAGAAAATCAAGAGAAACCAAGTAGAAGGTATATATAAAATGTTTTAAATTTACCATCAAAATGGATTTAAATCATTAAAGAATGATCTAAGAAAAAACTTTAAATGTGAAATCAGAACACTTCTCATTTGATTATATTAAATTTTAAAATTAAATAGACTAACTTGAATATCTTGTTATAAAATTTGGTAGTTCAGTTGCTGCCCTAAAATTGTAGTAACAGTTGAAGCAAAAAAAAACTTTTCTCCTACCAAAAAGAAAAGTATATCCTGATCTAATAAAGTATAAGAAAATGGTAAGATGACAGAAGAACAAAGTATGGTATATTTTAAATTGAATGCAACAATTAAAAATGTGTTTATGAAAAGGATTTACCATGAAAAAATACATCTCATAAAGATAAACAAAAAAAAAAGTGAACATACTCCCTACCATCCTTTACAGTAAGCATCTCTTATTCTCCCTCTCCCCTTCCCAACACCTTCTTCTGCTTTTTTTAAAAAAATCCTTTTCTTTATTCCCTTTTTCCCTATCTATGCCTGCAACTCACACAAGGTTGTTACAAGCACTACAAGACATTACTAAGAGAATTCAAGACAAAACAACTACAGGCCAACCACAAGACCTGGTGCATAAGTGACATTTGTTGTTGTTTGTTATGTGCCGTCGAGTCGGACCCAACTCATAGTGACCCCTCCTTGGGTTTCCGAGGCAGTGTCACTACGGAAGTAGATTGCCCAACCTTCCTTCTGAGGAGCGGCTAGTGGGTTTGAACTGCCATTAGGTCAAAGGCCAGTTCCCCACTGATTCTGGGATTGAAAAAGCAAACCAAAAGGAAGGTACACTAAGTGTGGAAAAAACTACTATTTGCATTAATACTGTAAACACTCCATGTTCTCTAACAAGATACAAAAACTAAGAGGGCAGGGAGTAAACACTGATCTAATTTCTTTGGTCAACATTTTGAAATGTATTAATTTAAAAAGCATGATATTGTCAACTCACTTGCCATCCTTTATCCCCCACCCCAACATGCATTACTCTTGATTCTTGTATTTACTCCAAAACTGTGTCAATTTTTTATGTACTCAGTTTGCATTTACTCATATAATAATACACTGTGATGTATTCACTCTTGTTCAATAGAAATTCTATTCATATAAATGTGAGGGTTTAAAGGAGTTGTTAAAAAAAAAAAACCAAACTCACTCCCGTCAAGTCGGATCCAACTCAACGACCCCTCCTTGGGTTTCCAAGCAGTACCTTCCAAGGAGTGGCTGGTGAGTTTGAACTGCCAGCCTTCTGGTTAGCAGCAGTCAAATGTCTTAGGCACTACGCCACCAGAGCTCCTAAAAAGAGTTATTAGAAACTAAGTTTTCTTACAAAGGTTCACATCCCCCAAAAGAGAAAAAGTGGACACAGACTTTTAAATAAGAAAGATCACAAATAAGTAAATAAACAAAACTAGCTGAGCAGAGAAAAATAACTAGAAGGAAATATACCAAAATAATTTTTGCCCTGTATTTTCATAAAGTACTGTGTTTTGTTTTATTTTTAAATGGGAAAAAAGGAACTTTCCAGGAAAACACTACAAAGTAATAGAAAGGTCAATGGTTCAAACCCACCAGCTGCTCTGCAGCAGGAAGATGGGGTGATCTACTTCCGTAAAGATTTATAGCTTCGAAAACCCAATGAGGGTTGCTATAAGTTGGAAACAACTCAGTGGCAGTGAGTTTGTGGGTTTTTTTTTTCAGTTTGACTGTGTTTTGTTTTATTTTGAAATGTGTAAAAAAGGGAATTTTCCAGGGAAACACTACAAAGTATAGGAACTTGCTTAGAGGACACACAAATATTTGCAGAAATAAAACTCTCACCTATCTTTACATTAGTATTCTGGACTCAACAATAAGAAAACCCAATTAAAAAAATGGGCAAAAGATTTGAAATGACATTTGATCAAAGAAGATATATAGATGGCAAATAAACATATGAAAAGATGCTCAACATATGTCAATACACATATACACTTATTGCTATCCAGTTGACCAGCGTGTTACAGATTAGAATTGCTCCATAGGGTTTTCTTAATTGAAATCTTTACAAAAGTGGATCACCAGGCTTCTCTTACTTGGCACCACTGGGTGGGTTTGAACCACTAACTTTTAAGTTAGTGTTGTTGTTGTTGTTGTTGTTGTTAGGTGCCATCATGTCAGCTCAGACTCATGGTGACCCTATGTACACCAAATTGAAACACTGTCCAATCATGTGCCATCCTTACAATCCTTGCTATATCATTGCCGCCACTGTGTCAATCCATCTCATTGAGGGTCTTCCCATTCTTTGCTGACCTTCTACCTTACCAAGTATGATATTCCTCTCTGGGGAATGGTCCCTTCTGACAACATGACCTAAGGAGGTGACACAAAGTCTGGCCATTCTCGCTTCTAAAGAGCATTCTGGCTGCATTTCTTCCAGAATAGATTTGTTTCTTCTTCTGGCAGTCCACGGTACTTTCAGTATGCTTCACCAACACCACAATTCAAAAGCATCTACCCTTCTTCGGTCTTTCTTATTCATTGTCCAGCTCTCACATGCATATGAGGCAATTTAAAATATCATAGCTTGGATTAGGTGCACCTTAATCTTCAAGGAGATATCTTTGCTCTCACTTGAGAGGTCTTTTGCAACAGAATTGCCCAATGCAATACATTGTATGATGTCTTGTCTGCTGCTTCCATTGGTGTTGAAGAATCAAGTAATAAGTCTTTGACAACTTCAACCTTTTCTCCATTCATCATGATGCTGCTTACTGGTCTAGTTGTGAGGATTTTTGTTTTCTTTATATTGAGGTGTAATCCATACTGCAGAGTACAGTCTTCAGTCTTCATCAGTAAGTGCTTCAAGTCATCCTCACTTTCAGCAAGGAAAGTTGTGTCATCTGCATATTACAGTTTGTTAATGAGTCTTCCTCCAATCTTGATGCCATGTTCTTCTTCATACAGTCCAGCTTCTCAGATTATTTGTTCAGCATACAGATTAAATAAGTATGGTGAAAGGATACAACCCTGACGCACTGCCTTCCTGATTTGAAACCATGCAGTATCCCCTTGTTCTGTTCAAACAACAGCCTCCTGATCTATGTACAGGTTCCTCATGAGTACAATTAAGTGTTCTGGAATTTCCATTCTTCTCAATGTTATCCACAATTTGTTATGAGCCACACAATCAAATACCTTTGCATAGTTAATAAAACACAAGTAAACATCTTTCTCGTATCTTTGTTTCAGCCAAGATCCATCTAACATCACTCCATGTCCTCTTCTAAATCCAGCTTGCATTTCTAGAAGTTCTCTGTCAATATATTGCTGCAACCATTTTTGAATTATCTTCAGTAAGATTTTATTTGCATGTGATATTAATGATATTGTTCAATAATTTCCACATTCTGTAAGATAACCTTTCTCTGGAATGGGTATAAATATGGATCTCTTCCAGTCAGTTGGCCAGGTAACTGTCCTCCAAATCTCTTGGCATAACTGAGTGAGTGCCTCCAGTGCGGCATCCATTTGTTGAAACATCTCAATGAGTATTCCATCAATTCCTGGAGCCTTGTTTTTCACCAATTCCTTCAGTGTAGCTTCAACTTCTTCCTTCATTACCACTGGTTCTTGATCGTATGCCACTTTCTGAAATGGATGAACATCAACCAATTCTTTTTGGTACACTGACTCTGTGTATTCCTTCCATCTTCTTTTGATGTTTCCTGAATCATTCAATATATTGCCCATAGATTCTTTCAATATTGCAACTCAAGGCTTAAATTTTTTCTTCCATTCTTTCAGCTTGATAAATGCCAAGCATGTTCTTCACTTTTGTTTTTCTAACTCCAGGTCTTGACACATTTCATTAAAATAATATACTTTGTCTTCTCCAGCTTCTCTTTGAAATCTTCTGTTATGCCCTTTTATCTTGTCATTTCTTCCATTTTCTTTAGCTACTCTCCACTCAAGGGCAAGTTTCAAAGTCTCTTCTGACATCCATTTTGGTCTTTTCTTCTTTCCTGTCTTTTTAATGACCTTTTGCTTTCTTCATGCATGATGTTCATGATGTCATGCCACAATACCTCTGGTTTTCAGTCACTGGTGTTTGATGCATCAAATCTATTCTTTAGATGGTCTCCAAATTCAGGGGGGATATAATCAAGGTTATATTTTTACTTTCATGGACTTCTTTTAATTGTCTTCAACTTCAACTTGAACTTGCATATGAGCAGTTGATGATCTGCTCCACAATCAACACCTGGTCTTATTTTGGCTGGGGATAGTAAGCTTCTCCATCCCCTCTTGCCACAGATTCCTGTGTACTCCATCTGGTGAAGTCCACATGTAGAGCCTCCATTTTTGTTGTTGAAAAATATATTTACCATGAATAAATCATTGGTCTTACAAAACTCTATCATGCAATCTCCAGTATTATTTCTATCATCAAGGCCGTATTTTCCAACTACCAGTGATTCTTCTTTGTTTCCAACTTTTGCATTCCAATTACCAGTGATAATCAACATATCTTGATTGCATGTCAGTCAATTTCAGACTGCAGAAGGTAAAAATCTTCAACTTCCTCATGTTTGGCTTTGGTGGTTGGTGTGTAAATTTAAATAATATTAGTATTAACTGGTCTCCTTTGTAGGCATGTGTATATTACCCTATCACTGACAGCACTGTACTTCAGGATAGATCTTGAAACATTCTTTGTGATGATGAATGCCATGCCATTCCTCTTCAATTTGTCATTCCCAGCATAGTAGATCATATGGTTGTCTGATTCAAAATAGCCAAAACGGTCCATTTCAGCTCACTAATGCCTAGGATATTGATCTTTATGCATTTCATTTCATTTTTGACAACTTCCAATTTTCCTAGATTCATACTTCATGAATTCCAAATGTCAATATTAATGGATGTCTGCAGCTGTTTCTTCTCATTTTTATCATGCCACATCAGCAAATGGAGGTCCTAAAGGCTTTACTCTACCCACATCATTAAGGTCAGCTCAACTTTGAGGTGGCAGCTCTTCCTCAGTTGTATCTTCAGTACCCTCTGACCTCAGGGGCTCATCTTGCAGCACTATATCAGATAACGTTTTATGGTTAAAGTTTTCCAGTAATATATTAGATAGTGTTTCACTGCTATTCATAAAGTATTCACTGGCCAATTCTTTGAGAAGTAGATGGCCTCTTCCTTCTTCTGAGTTTGTCTAATTCTAGAAGCTCCACTGAACCCTGTCCACCATGGATAATCCTGCTGGCATTTGAAATACCAGTGGCATAGCCTACAGCCTCACAGCAACACACAAGCCACCACAGTATGACAAATTTACAGATAACTTCGTCTCCCTTAGCTGTTCCAAACTGCTTCACTCGCTTCTTGGTCTACCTTAGTTGTTCCAAACTGCTACCAGCTTGCTTCCTGATCTCCCTTAGCTGTGCCAAACTGCCGCCTGCCAGCTCACTTCACTTTCTGGTCTCCCTTAGAAAAAAAAAAAATTCACTGCCATGCAGTTGGATCCAACTCATAATGCCCCTCCTTGGGTTTCCAAGTATCACTACAGAAGTAGATTGCCCAATCTTCCTTCCAAGGAGTGGCTGCTGAGTTTGAACCACCAGCCTCTGGTTAGCAGTCAAATGCCTTAGGCACTATGCCACCAGAGCTCCTAAGCTATTCCAAACCACTGCTGGAATATAAATAGTACAGCTACCATGGAAGGCAATTTGGGAGTTTCTTACAAAGTTAAACATAGCCTTACCATACAATACAACAATCGCTGTTACTGTTGGGTGTGGTTGAGTCAATTTCAACTCATGGTGCCTCCATATGTACACTAGCCAGGGGCTCCAACAACAATCATGTTCCTAGATATTTACATAAGTGAGATCAAAACTTATGTCCAAGTTATGAAAACTTCTTAGCTATAACCAAACACGTTGACTGAATTAGTTGTTGGGTTTGGGGACTCAGGACCATAGTCTCGGGGTCACCAAGGTCAACTGGCATAGCAGAGTCCTCAAAGACAATGTTCTACATCCTACTTCAGTGAGTAACGACTGGGATCTTAAAAGCTTGTCAGCAATTATGTAAGTTGCAACTACTAGTCTCTGTCCAGAGAAAAGAAGAGTAAAAAAAATCAAAGACTCGGGGAAACAATTAGTCCAAAGGACTAATGAACTCAGCCTCCATGACCCTGACCCCGAAGAACTAGAAGGTGCCCATCTACCATTGCTGACCATTCTGAAACAGATCACAATAGGAGGTCCTAGATAGTATGGGAAAAAAATGTGGAACAAAACCAAAAATCATAAAAAGAGCTAGGCTTACTGGCCTCATAGAGACTGGTGGAACCCCTGAGACTATGGCCCTTAGTCATCCTTCACCCCTGGAAATGAACTCACTATCGTGGCTCAACTTTCAGCCAAATGATACACAGGCCTATAACACCAGGGCGGGATGTACTCCTTAAAACAATTTACCATAGGAGAACAAAGGGCAGTACTTGCCCAGGAATAAAGCTCAGAAGGCAGGAAAGGATAGGAAAGAAGGACAAATGCAAACAGGTAAACACAGGAAGGAAGTGGGAAGAGTGCTGTTACACTGTGGAGATTGCTATCAACATCACAAAACAAATGTGCATGAATTGTGGAAAGGAGAACCAATTATCCCAAATCACAATAAAAAGTTAAAATGTTTACCATCAGCCCTTTAAGAAAGAAAAAAGCAGTGTTAGATTAAACAAAATATGCTACTCTCCTAGAAGAAAGAAAGAAAAGAAAAACCTTATGTCCATACAAAAACTTGCACACAAATATTTATAGCTGCTGTATTCATAACTGCTAAAAACTGGAAGCAATCAAGATGCCCTTCAATAGGTGAATGAATAAACTGGCTATATTTGTACAATGGAATATTATTCCGCAATAAGAAGAAATGAGATATCAAGGTACCAAAAGATATGAAGGAACCTCAAATGCATATTGCTAAGGTGGAGTACAGGAGCTCTGGTAGCATAGTGCCTAAGGCACTTGATTGCTAACCTGAAGGCTGGTGGTTCAAACCCACCAGCCACTCCTCGGAAGGAAGGTTGGGCAATCCTACTTCCGTAGTGATACTGCCTTGGAAACCCAAGGAGCGGTCGCTATGAGTCGGGGCTGACTCGATGGCAAATAACAACAACAACAACAAGGTGGAGTACAGGAGATTTTTAGGGCAATGAAACTATTCTGTATGATTCTGCACTGGTAGATACAGTGCTTTACAATAGTACTTAACAATCAGAGCAAATGGATGGCCTATTAACCACCAAAAGCATGGCATAATCAATCCGATTATTTCAAGGATAGTAACAATCAATAGTAATTTTCAAAACAGCATCAATTCTACCATAATTTTCAAGAATATTCAGGCTGTTAAAATAAGCAATCAATAAAGCTAAATCAATTAAGCTAGTCTCCAATTATTTGAAGCATGTGTCCCAAATTTAAAGAACCAGTAATTACACAATAATACCAATTTAGGCTATTTCTCTTTTCTTATTTTTGCTTTGATATTACAATTTTAACACAGCATGTTATCAGATAACTTATATAAAAATGCATTAAATGTTTATTACATACACATAATTTTAACAAGTAAATTGATGGGCATAGACAAAAATAAAAGCAACAAGTCTTCCCTACTACCCTACCCTTGCTGATGACCTTCTTTATCCCCTTCATCCTTTATGTGCTGCTTCCCAGCCCCCACTCCACCTCACATGTACAGATGATTATAATTTAACTGTTGAAAGAAGCCAAAGATAAAAATAACTGGAAAATATAATACGTAAAACATACTCAGACAATGTTCTGGTTACCTAGTGGTGCTCTGACAGAAATATACCACAAATAGGATGGCTTAAACAAACAGGAGTTTATTATTAAATTTTGAGGCTTTAAGTCCAAGTTCAAAGTGCCAGGCTCTAGGGGCTGGGTGAAAGCCCCTCAACCTTTGGGTCCAGCTCTGCTTCCTGCTCCCGGCCCACTGGAGCTAGAGATGTTTTTTCACTCAGATAGCTGCTGGCTGCTGAGGCTGACAAACCCAAGGTTGACAAGTAAAAAGGCACAGTCCCAATTTATTACCAAACCACACGTCAGGCCATTAACTTAAGTCCATTGTAAGTCTCAAGGTCGGCAGAGCATAGCAAGCTGCTGGGCAACGACACAGCTACATGCAGGGTCCAAGCGTGCCATAGGCTAGAGACCATTCCCAAGGCTTCTCCTTATATTCAGGAAGCAGACCACATCCCAAAGGCAGCTACTCAGCTGCTTGTGGTAGATCCCACCATAGAGGTGATTGCCAGTCTCATCATGGGGAATAACTACCACCAGCTGCCCAGCCACTCGACCAGGCCCAGCCAAGCTGACACACAAACATAACTACCACAGACAATAAACCATTTTTCCTTATAGTTTCATTGCATTAGACTTCTGACTGATAAAGTACCTTCTGTTCCCATCAATGACTATGGTGTCATAATTTGTCCAAAGTAACTCCTTTCTTTGGAAATCCTACCAGTCCATTTCTAAATCCCCAAATATTTCTTCTACTTCCTTTTTTTTTTTTTTTTTTTGTAAGCAGTATTGAAATATAATCTACTTAAGATTCACCAATTTTAAGAGTAAAATTCAATGACTTTTTGGCAAATGTTTATAGTTGTAAAATGAAAATATTTTAAATGATGCCATTTGACTTACTGAGATTTAGTGAGTCAGCTTTTCCTTTAAAATAAAGTCTGAGCCACTTATTTTTTAGTAAACAGCAACTTCCTTGGAGCTTTTTAAATTGAAAAAAGAAAAAATATGTTTCAAGATATTCATTTAGTTCTTAATAAATAAGACCCATTAGTTTAAAAATTTCCCTGAAAGTGAAATTCTTTTTTTCTATCCTAGATGGACTGATTCTTTACTGTACATTTACATTTCTAAAATTTATATAACAATAAAACAAGTGCTGGCTAATTGTTTCAGCTCCACTAATGTTGAAGAGTAACTTGATGGAATTAATTTATTATAAAACGCTAATAAGAAGAAGTTTTTGTCTAACGTTTTGTGTTTTTAATTGCAGTCTGGGTGAAAGTGTACAGAGCAAATTAGTTTTCCATTCAACAACTTATACATTTTTTGTTTCATGACATCTGTTGTAAACCTCTCAGTGTAACAGCACTCTCTTCTGGGTTCCCCGTTTCCATTTGTCCTTCTTTCCTGCCCCTTCCTGCTTTCTGCGGTTTATTTCTGGACAAATGCTGCCCTTGGTCTAAAATGGTTGATTGTACTGAGGAATACATTCCTTCCCGGTGTTACCATTCACTTTATAAACCAAACCAAACCAAACCAAACTCACTGCCGTCAAGTCGATCGCCACTCATAGTGACCCCTTCTTAGGCTTCTGAGGCAGTATCTCTGCAGAAGTAGATAGCCCAACCTTCCTTCTCTGGAGTGGCTGGTGGGTTTGAACCACCAGCCTTCTGGTTAGCAGTCAAATGCCCAAGCACTATGCTACCAGAACTCCTATTCACTTTATAGGCCTGTTCATTCTTTGGCAGAAAGTTGTTTCCCAAAAGTGGCTTCAGTTCTAAGACAGGTAGCACTAGCTGAATCAAGCAGCCTCTGACTCAGTATTCTTGGAATAGTTATGTGACAGACCACTATATTGCTGCTGGCTACAGACAGCTTGAGATTAACAAACCAGGCCCCTAGCCAAGATAAGAAATTACATTTCAAAAGCCCCACAAGTTTGACATTTGTAAAATGCTGATAAACCTCAGAGTTGTCCTTCCAGTACCTCACCAGGTGCAGAACATGCACTGTAAAATTCAACTCTACTGACAAAGTGACCTTCCACCAGGTGCAGTTAAGAACAGGAATCCTTTGCCAGGACTCAAACCAGGGTCCAGAGACATCATGCACACACACCATCCCAGAATAAGTCATGACAACATCCCAGCAGCCTTTGCAACAGGTTCCATCTTTGTTCTGACAGCCTTTGCAGTGGAATCCATCTTAGCTACCTCCTGCGTGCACACCTGATTTTCATAACCCTACCTTTTTCCCAGAAACTCCCACATATTCTATGAATAAAGATGATGCCTTATTCCTGTCTAAACTCCATTACAAACCCTAGAAAATCCTTTGTTGGGGATAGACTAGAGGCTATTGTAGGCAAAAGCCCCCCGCCCCCCCAATGAGCCCTGCCCTCTCCTTCCTCTTTAATAAACTTTGGTTTGTGTGGACATTTTGCCTCTCCTGTTCAATTCTTTGTCAATAGAAGGCAAGAACCCCTGCTCAGGATCACAGGGACCCTGGTAACAACAGTTCTAGGCTTGAAGGTTGTCTAAGGGCCACAGTCTTGGGGGTTACACCAGTCCTGATCAGACCAGTAAGTCTGGTCTTATTTATGATCTTGAATTTTGTTCTAATTTTTTTTTTTTTTTCTCCCTCTCTGTCCAGGACATTCTATTGTGATCCTAATCAGAGTGGTTAGTAGTGATAGCCAGGCACCATCTAGTTCTTCTGGTCTCAGGGTAGTAGAGGCTATGGTTCACATGTGAACACTGTGCTAGGTGTTTTATATATGATCATGTTTCATCATCTAACCAGGTGTAAGACTGTACCCTAGAGATTAGAGCAGAAGCAACCCTCCAGAGACAGTAACAAGAGTAAGACAAAAACATGAGTCAACCCCTTCCACCCCAAGACAACTTCTGAGAGTACATCTGGCTCCAAGCTAAAGTTGCACTACTCATGCTTCAAGGACCCTGGCTGCCAGAAACAAAAGCAACCAGTATGTTCACCTCCCATGTTATCTCACTGATTTTTCAGGACCATCCAGTTTGCTAGGCTTTTCTTTATCTTCTTTCACAACTTCCTCCTCAGTATTTCTTTCACCAGTGACTGGAGAAAAATGGATAGGGTAAAACCTAAATATATCCATCTTTCAAACGATCAGCTATGAAATAAAAGTCTACAGGGATTAAATTCTAGGTACACTACTGAGAGGAAAGTTTGAAATCTTCTCAATTCAGAGTGAAGGCTGCCAAAACACAGATATATCTATCAACCATCAGCCAAGAAGATAAGGAAGCTGACAGTTTGATTTCCTTTGGTAGGTTTCCCACATCTCTATTTGTGGAGCACACTCTGTAGTACAGGGATGCCTGAGGTGAGTATGCTCCAAGGGATAAGAATGAAACTGACTCAAGGAGGGTAAATTATGTGATTTCAACATATGCTTTCCTATATGACTATGAGAAGATATGATTTATGAAATAAGGACCATCAAGAAGTCAATTAGGGTTCATCAATAGATAAATGGATAAACAAAATGTGGTATATAAATAAATGTATATACATAAAGAGAAATTAAGTCATCATGTACACCACAATATGAATGAACCCTGAAAACATTGTTGTTGTTGTTGTTGTTATGTGCCGTCGAGTCGGCCCCGACTCATAGCGACCCCTCCTTGGGTTTCCGAGGCAGTATCACTACAGAAGTAGGATTGCCCAACCTTCCTTCCGAGGAGTGGCTGGTGGGTTTGAACCGCCAGCCTTCTGGTTAGCAGTCAAGTGCTTTAGCCACTATGCTACCAGAGCTCCTAAAACATTAAACTGAGTGAAATAATCCAGTCACAAAAGGACAAATACTGTATTCTCTCACATTTATTAAATTAGCAAATATATAGAAATCAAAGATTATTAGTGATTAACAAGAGTAGAAGGGAAGAGAAAAGGGAAATTTTCCGCTTAAAGTGCATTGAATTTATGTTAATAACAGTGGAATAATTCAGAAAAAGATGATGATAATAGTTGCACAACATGAAATGTAGTCAATACCACTGCATTATACATGCACAAATTGTTGAAAAACAGAGAAGTCAATTAGGCAAGAAAAACACAAAAGCATCCATTAAATAGACTCCTAACTGGTATATGTTATGGGTGGAAGGGAGCAAGGGAAAATATGCCTGTATTTAGGTGTGTGTGGTGCCTACACACCTAAATATACAACCACCAACATGCAAAATAAGAATTTAGGTTTGTGAATGCTCAGTGGATCAACCTCCCCTGTATATTATGGTTCTAGGAAACCAGAGCCACAAAGAGATGTAGTTCAACTAACTCAGTCTTTAGTGATAGAGGCACTTCTGGAAGAGGTAGGCTGGGCCCTGGGCACATTTCTTAAAGTGAATATATTTCATTGATTTGAAGACATTCGTTTACTTTGGGTTTGAACATCTCTAAACTCGGAGTGTACCTCATAACCAATTAAAAAAAAATCCATCATCATCAAGTCTATTCCAACCCATAGTGACCCTATAGGACAGAGGAGAACTGACCCATAGGGTTTCCAAAGCTGTAAATCTTTACAGAAGCAGACTGTCACATCTTTCTCCCATGGAGTAGCTGGTGGGTTCAAACTGCTGACCTTACATTTAACAGTCAAGCACTTAACCACTGTGCCACCAGGCTCCTCTTATAACCACTGGGACCTTATAATTGACTTCAGCCAGGTTTCTATCATGATGTTGCTGCATGTGCACCAACTGGTCATGTTGTTGTTATTGTTGCTGTTGTTAGGTGCCATCGATTCAGCTCTGACTCATAGCGACCCTATCTACAACAGAATGAGACACTGACAGTTCCTGCACCATCCTCACAATCCTTCATATGCTTGAGCCCATCGTTGCAGCCACTGTCAATTCATCTCATTGAGGGTCTTCCCCCTTTTCGCTGACCCTCTATTTTACCTAGCATGATATCCTTCTCTAGGGCCTGATCCCTTTTGACAATATGACCAAAGTAGGTGAGACGAAGTCTGGTCATTCTCACTTCTAAGCAGCATGTTGGTCCTAGCTATTCATAATGTTGGTCATAACTAAATTGCTCATAACTATTCATAATATCACTTGAACTGAGTTTTGTTTAAAGTTGGTGTTAAATTTAATTGCCATTTCATATGCTTTCAAAGAATGTGCTGATTTGACACTGAAACCAACAATACTGTTGTGTAAGTAGAAAGCCATAGAAATGGAGTTGCAGAGCAAATTTAAGATTAGAGGAATAAATATTTATCTTTGGAAGAATGATCACAATTCCTTATTTTGTTGCAAAGCAATAATCATTGTTTTACTGGACCTAAACAAGAGGTAGAGAAAGTTGTATTACATTTTCCTACAGAAATATGTGAAAGGGTTGCCTATCTCATGCCAAGCAATATAACTGAAGGCAGACAAAAGTGTAAAATATTTCTGAAAAGATACAGGAAGTGTCAAAGCAACCAGAAGCCAGTGTGGCTAATTCATGTGTAGTACAGAAATACCATTAAACATTATTTAATTGGCAATAAATGGTACAAAAAATAGTGATGTACTTACAATCAAAGTGATTAAAAAAAAACACCAAACTCACTGCCATCAAGTCGATTCCAAGTAATAGAGACCTCCATTGGGTTTCCAAGGTGGTAAATCTTTATGGATGGAGATTGTTCCATCTTCCTTCTCCAGAGTGGCTGGTGGGTTTGAACCACCAACTTTCTGGTTAGCAGTCAAATGCTTTAGCGCCACCAGAGCTCTTTTTAGAAGTCATAATAGAGTCAATGAAGTACTATAGTCAAGCCTGTCTTCAGTACCCTCTCCAAAGTTCTCCCCTCCTTCAATACATTTCTTAGCTGTTATGTCAGATAGTGTTACCTCTCTTGGGGATGCTGATACTTGAAACATCATATCTAATTATGAAATGAGCTATGGGTAAGGTCAGTTCAAGCTGCATAACTATTTTGCATTATTCCTTGAAACCATCTAGTACACATGGAAAATATAAGTTCAAAATAAATTCAAATGTATTTGACTCTCTATTGGTGTCTACAAATAGGGTGCCAACTTAACTAAAAACGTTGAATGCTTCCCTTTTGTATATTTCACTTCTTTGACACAGATTTTATTATTTTTTAAAAGCTTGAAAGCTATAAATAATGTTTAGTACAATATTTAAGGAAGAAAAGCAACTTATCTGCCTCTCTTCTCCTTCTTAGTGCCAAGTCTCTTCATACCTGCTTTCTTTAACATAAAGAAAAAGTATTCCATTACCCCTACCAAGGTCTACAATTCTTCCAACTAAAAAGAAAACACTACAGACAGTAATTTTAATGGTAACTTTAAATATCCCACAAGACATAACAATAAGACTCCTCCCCTAAAATATCACCAGAGACAGAAATTAAAGAATAATTAGACTGAATTAAGAATAAATTCCCCAGTCTAACATTGAAAGCCTTTTCAGTACCCACATAATATTCTCAGCTTATATTTTACTCTTATTTCTACTACTTCCCTATATCCCTTCTAACTACGTTCTGCCAGCATAACTTGCACCTTCCCATGTCCATGCTGTAATACCCTTTCTCCAAGTCTAATTCAACTCTTCAAAACTCTACTCAGCCTTCAAATTCCATTCACTCAACAATCACATACTAAGCATAGTCTATGTGCACAGTATAAGGAGGAGCTCTGGTAGCATAGTTGCTAAGGCACTTGGCTGCTAATCAGAAAGCTGGCGATTCAAACCCACCAGCCACTCCTCGGAAGGAAGATGGGGCAATCTACTTCTGTAGTGATACTCCCTCGGAAACCCAAGGAGAGTTCTCCACGAGTCAGGTCCCACTCAATGGCACATAACAACAACAACAGAGTATAAGGAGCTCCAGGGGTGTGGTATTAAGGCATTAGGTTGCTAACCAAAAGGCTGTGGTTCAAACCCACCAGATGCTCCATGGGAGAAAGATGAGGCAGTCTGCTTCCATAAAGATTTACAGACTTGGAAACCCTGTAGGGGTTGCTATAAGTCAGTATCTACTCGATGGCAGTAGATTTATGTGTTAGAGTATTAAGGATAAAAAAAAGCAATTTGGAAGATTCCTGAACTAAGGAGCTACCAGTCTGACATACCTTAAATGCTACATCTTTCTTTCATTGTAGCTGGGCAATTTCACATAAGTTTATATCACTCAGTCTACACAACACTTTCAAAAAGCAGAGTCTCTATAGACCTACTGGGTATATGAGAAAATTGAGGCTCACAAATTCACATCTACAGCAAGTGTCCTGTTAAGAACCAAAACCCAGGTCTATTGACTTTTGTGTCTGAACTATTCCCAACCATATTCTAGCACCAATTTAATCTTGTATTATTATGTGGTTATCTTAGCTTCTCTATTAAAATAAAATTTTAGAACAGGGATTAAGCCTAGTTAATTCTAATATATATTTGGAACACTAACTATATGAAATGTCTGGCTTACAATCAGTGTTCAAAACACATTTACTAAAAAAAATCATGTTCCAAGTATTCTCTTGAATGCCAATGCTGGTTCATAATGATGGAGAGATGAGGGTCTCAGAATACCTTCCCTGACAATGGAGAAGTTGGAAGAAACTGAACCCTAACTGGCAGTTGGAATGAGAGAAAGATGAGAGCTGTGAAGGATTGCAGAATTGATATGGGGAAATCATAGGTTCAAGAGGGGAAATAATCTATGTTGGCCTGATTAAGAACAGAAGGTTTAAAGTAAATAACATACTAGAAATATATTAAGAGAAGAAATAAGTGTTAAAAAAAAAAAAAAAGGAAAAAAAGTTTGCAATCATTCAGGTTGGCTTGATCAAACTCTGTTCACAGATGTTGAGTAAAATGTAAGTACATTAAATCCCCAGGTTATGAACATCCAACTTATGAACAACTCATACTTGGCCCTTTAATATTATATAAATTTGCCCTCACTTTAAAAGGACTGGACTAATTCCTATTCATAACAAATTCTCCATCACAATCACCTTCAGTATCTACATGTGCAGCTTTTAAACTACTGAAAAAGTTTTGAGCTTTTTCTTGCACAAAAAACAAGGTAGGCTAAATAAGAACTACATGCACTTGTTCTGACTTAAAAATTTGACTTAAAGACACAATTAGGAACAGATCTCATTCATAACCCAGGGACTGCCTTTACCTAGGACCAAAGAAATTCTAGTTGAATTTCCAAAGTCTGAATTCAAGAAGTCTATCTGATTCAAGAGTTTATTTTATGTTATTTTATTTTTTAAGCTTTGACCAGGACCTAAGATCCAGGAGAAAAAAAAAAGTATATATGTAATCTCCTTCTCCAGGAACTTTTGCAGCTGAGTAAGAGCCCAACTTGGGTTGAGTGGTTTAAGAAGTTGACATAGTGGTTCATGGTCAAACACAAACAGAGAGTAGTGAGACAGCCACAGAATTTCAGAGTTGTAAAGAACCATAACTATTATCTAATCTAAGCTACTTTTGTGATAGTTGCAAAAACAGCTAAGAATCTATTTAAAGGTTTATACTTATGGTAAACTAATTAAGTAACATGAGCTTTCCCACTTATAACTGACCTCATCCAAATATAGCTGTGTTCCCAAATTCCATCACCAGGCAGTAAAAACCATATGTACTTGAAAGGAATGCATATGTGCTCTGCCTGAATAGTGATGGATACTGTGCTCAAAAAATCCTGAGAGAGAAAAGAACTTCAGGAGAGCTCACAAATTCTGGGAGTAAAGGTCCACAGGCAGACATTGCCCCCGTTTTGATCTACTGTTGTTGTGGTTGTTATATGCTGTCGAGTCAGACCTGACTCATAGCAACCTTTCCCTGGGTTTCCGAGGCAGTATCACTGCAGAAGTAGATTGCCCAACCTTCCTTCCAAGGAGTGGCTTGTGGGTTTGAACTGTCAGCCTTCTGGTTAGCAGTCAAGTGCCTTAGCCACTATGCTGGAGAATGAAAACAGACAGTCTTCTTGAAGAAGTGGGGATGGAGAGTCATCAAAAAGAGCTCTCTGTTTGTTGGGTTACATATTTATCATACTCTCATATTGCTGCCTCTGATGTGTATTAGTTTCCTATGGCTGCTATAACAAATTACCACAAACTTGATTGCTTAAAATAAGGGTAAGGCAGAAGTCTGAAATTAGTATCACTGATTTCAAAATCACTGAGCCAAAAATCAAGATGTTAACTGGGCCACACTGCTTCCAAAGGCTGTAGGAGAGAATCCTTTCCTTGCTTTTTCCAGCTCTGGTAGCTGCTAGGATTCCTTGATTTGTGGCCACATCGATCCCATCTCTGCCCAAATTTTTATATCACCTTCTCCTCCATGTGTGTCTCTAATCTTCTTCTGCTTCTCTCTTAAAAATAAGCATATAATTGCATGTAGAGTCCATGAAGATAACCCAAAATAATCTCCTAATTTCAAAATCTTTAATCATACCAGCAAACACTATTTTTCTATATAAGGTCATATTTACAGGTCCCAGGGATTAGGCCCTGAAATTGAAATCCTCATCCATTGCTGCTAGGAATACAAAATGGTGGAGACACTGTGGAAAACACTTCAGCAGTACCTTATATAAAGTTAAACATAGCACTACCATGCTGTTGTTATTGTTGTTAGGTACTGTTAAGTCAGTACTGGCTCATAGCAACTGTATGTACAGCAGAATGAAACACTACCCAGTCCTGTACCATCCTCAACATTGCTGCTATGTTTAAGGCCATTGTTACAGCCACTGTGTCAATCTGTCTCATTGAGGGTCTTCTTCTTTATTTTCTGACCCTCTGCTTTTCCAAGAATGATGTCCTTCTCCAGGGACTGGTCCTTCCTGATAACATATCCAAAGAACGTGAGACGAAGCCTATCCATCCTTGCTTCTAAGGAGCATTCTGGCTGTACTTCTTCTAAGAGAGATGGTTCGTTCTTCTGGCAGTCTGTGGTATATTCAGTATTCTTTGCCAACACCATAATTCATATGCATCAATTCTTCTGTGATCCTCCTCATTTATTGTCCAATTTTTGCATGTGTACAAGGTGACTGAAATACCATGGCTTGAGTCAGGCACACCTTAATTCTCAAAGTGACATCTTAGCTTTTTAACACTTTAAAGAGGTTTTTTATAGCAGATTTGCCCAATGTAATAAGCCGTTTGATTTCTTGATTGCTGCTTCTATGGGTGTTGATTGTATATCCATGTAAAATGAAATGCTTTACAACTTCAGTATTTTCTCCATTTATCATGATGTTGCTTATTGATCCAGTGTGAGAAATTTTGTTTTATGTTGAGGTGTAATCTATACTGAAGGCTGTTGTCTTTGATCTTCATCAATAAGTGCTTCAAATCCTCTTCATTTTCAGCAAGCAAGATTGTGTCATCTGCATATGGCAGATTGTTAATGAGTCTTCCTCTAATCCTGATGCAGTGTTTTTCTTCATGTAGTCTGATCTCTCAGATTATTTGTTCAGCATAGAGTATGGTGAAAAGGTACAGCCTTAATGTACAACTCTCCTGACTTTAAAATATGCAGTATACCTTTATAATGTCTGAATGACTGTCTTTTGGTCTATGTATAGGTTCCTCATGAGCATAATTAAGTGTTCTGGAATTCCCATTCTTCAAAACATTTGTTATAATATAATGTTTGTTATAATCCACACAGTCAAATGCCTTTGCTTAGTCACTGGTAAATATCTTTCTGGTATTCTCTGCTGTCAGCCAAAATCTATCTGACATCAGCAATGACATTTCTTGTTCCATGTCTTCTTCTGAATCCAGCTTGAATTTCTGGCAGTTTCCTTTTGATGTACTGCTGCAATCATTTTTAAATTATATTCAACAAAATTTTTCTTGTGTGTGATATTAATGATATTGTTTGATAATTTCTGCATTCTACTGGATCACCTTCCTTTGGAATGGGCACAAATGAGCTCTTCCAAAGGATCTCTTTAAAGTATTTAAAAGCAAAGATGTCACTTTGAAGACTAAGGTGTGCCTGAGTCAAACCACGGTATTTTCAATGGAAAATACCATTTATATGCATATGAGAGCTGGACAGTGCATGTGAAAGCTGGACAGTGAACAAGGAAGACTTGTTAATATGCATGTGAGAGCTGGACATTGAACAAGGAAGACTGCAGAAGAACTGATGTTTTTGAAATGTGGTATTTGCAAAGAATATTGAAGGTACCATGGGCTGCTAGAAAAAAAACAAATCTGTCTCAGCCAGAATGTTCTTTAGAAGTGAGAATGGCCAGACTTCATCTCTCATACTTTGGTCATGTTGTCAGTAGGGACCAGTCCCTGGAGAAGGATATCGTGCTGGGAAAAGCAGAGGGTCGGCAAAAAAGGGGAAGTCCCTTACTGAGATGAATTGATACAGTGGCTGCAACAATGGGTTCAAGGATGGCCCAGAAGGATGGAGCAGGACCAAGCAGTGTTTTTTGTTCTGTTGAACTATGCGTTGGGAACAGCACAACAGCACCTAACAACAACAGTCAGCTGGCCAGGAAGCTGTTTTCCAAATTTCTTGGCAAAGATAAGTGAGTATTTTCAGCATTGCATCTGTTTGTTGAAACGTCTCAACTGGTATTCCATCAATTCCTAGAGCTTTGTTTTTCACTAACACCTTTAGTGCAGCTTTGACTTCTGCCTTCAGTGCTATTAGTTCTTGACTACAATATGACCTACCATATGACCCAGTAATTCCAATACTAGGTATATACACAAAGGAATTGAAGCAAGAACAGAAACAGAAACTTACATATTGTACTTGTCACTGCAGCACTTTTCACAATAGCCAAAAGATGAAAACATTCTAAATGTCCATTAATAGATGAATGGATAAACAAAATGTGGTACACACATAAGGAGCCCAGATGGCACAGGGGTGAAAACACTCAGCTGCTAACTGAAAGGTCAGCAGTTCAAACCCACCAGCTGCTCCATGAGAGAGATATGAGGCAATTTGCTTCTGTAAAGATTTAAAAACTTGGAAACCCTATGGAGAAGTTCTACTCTGTCCTATAGGGTCACTGTGAGTTGGAATCAACTCAATGGCAGTGGCGTTTATGTTTGGGTACACACACACAATAGAATATTACTTAGCCATAAAGAGAAATGAAGTACATATTACATATTACATAAGTACATATTACATACAATATGGATGAATCTTGAAAATATTATGCTAAGTGAAATAAGTCAGTTATGAAAAGACAAATATTGTATGATCCCATTTATTTGAAATAACTATAATAGGTAAATATATAGAATGCATGTATAAAATATAGAAAATTATTAGGTTACCAGGGGCAAGTGGGAGAGTGAAAGGGGGAATCAGTGCTTAGGGGGCACTGAGTTTCTATTAGTAGTAGTGGAATAATTTGGAAATTGATAGTGGTGATTGTTGCACAACTTGATGAATGTCATCAATATCACTGAATTGTACATTTTACAAATGTTGACTTGGCAAATGTTTTATTATATATATTTTTACTAGAATTTTAAAAGAAAAGTAAATAGAAGGACCATGGGAAGCTAAAGCAATGGGGCAGCATGTTGTGGAAAGATTTCAGGTCCTTGAAACAGAAACAACTTGTTCAAATCCCAGCTTGCCTCTTACTTTCTCACTATGTGTACTCGGACAAATTACTTAAGCTCTTTCAGCCTCAGTTTTCTTACCTGTAAAATAGGGCAAAGACTGCCTACTTTAAACAGTTATTTTGAGGAACAATATATGTAAAGTATTATTCAGGTGCTATAAGCATGTTGCAGGTACAAGGAGCATCTAAGCCTGCCAGACGGAGTTGGGGAAGCTTGACAGAAAGGTAAGAGTGTAAGGAAACATTTTAAACATAAAAATTTTAGGATTCATCCCAGTAATCATGACTAACATACCAGGGGCATCTTTAAATAGCTAGATGCGGTAGCTAAATTGTATTATCTTGAATTTTGGAAAAAAAAAAAAAAAAGCGTTGCCTTCTAGTTGAATCTGACTTATAGCAACCTTGTAGGACAGAGTAGAACTGCCTCACTGAGTTTCCAAGGCCATAAATCTTTACGGAAGCAGACTGCCCCATTTTCTCCCACAGAGCTGCTGGTGGATTCGAACAGCCAACCTTTTGGTTAGCATCTGAGCACTTAACCATTGCACCACTGGGGCTCCTTAACCTTAAATAGGTTATATTAATAAATACCCTTTAGCTAATTCACTCCAGACATAAACCGATTAGCATTTTATCAGGGAAGGATTGTGAATTATTTTTACCTATTCTTTCCTGTAAGTTTATCTTGTTCTGATTAACATTCATATAACATTCAAAAATGTGTACTGAATTGCTGCCATATGCAACTGTACTAGAAGGTACAGAATTATAAAGAACACAAGTGGGTGACAAGGCAGAGGTAAGATACAGAGTATTCAGTGCATGCTGGGTACCACATAAGTGCAAGAAAAAAATACTCTGAGTTCAGTTAATACTTCAAGGGGAGTAACTGAAGTTAGAGGACCAAAAAAAATCAGGTCAACTCTGATTAACAGCAACCCCATGAATTATAGAGTACAACTGTGCTCCATACAATTTTATGACCTATCAGAAGTATATCACCAGGCCCTTTCTTCCAAGGCACCACTGGGTGGGTTTGAACTGCCAACCTTTCAGTTAGTAGTTCAGTGCTTAATTGTTTGTGCCACCCGGGGACTCCTGAAAGCAGAGATGGAGGTAAAAAAGAAAAATCTTGGGTAGAGAACTACATGAACAAAAAAAGCAGAAAGTGACAAACCCAAGGTTTCTTCCCTTATTCTTTTAGCTCTGCCAAGAGAATGAGTATGCTGCTTCTCACTGAGACTCCTTTAACTAAAATGCTTCCCCTCCATCATTTCTCCTTCTGCTGCTCCCAGTGCAAATATCACTTCTTCTATGAAGCCTTCTTTGATATTTCTAGGTAGAATTTAAAGTTTCCTTTTTGGAACTCACAAAGCTCTTTAAGCCAACCAAACTCACTGCTGTCGAGTTAGGTCCAACCCATAGCGACCCCTCCTTGGGTTTCCGAGGCAGTATCACTATGGAAGTAGATTGCCCAACCTTCCTTCCGAGGGGTGGCTGGTGGGTTTGAACCTCCAGCCTTCTGGTTAGAAGTCAAATGCCTTAGGTACTACATCACCAGAGCTCGCATTTGAAATACATGTATCACATAATGTTTAAGAATGACTACCTGATTTTTAAGTCCCCAGTTTGCCATTGTTATCAAAGGATTTGAGCAAGTTACTTAAATTTCTGTGCTTTAATTTCCTCATCTATGAAATGGAGATAATGATACCCACCAGGTTATTTAGGATTACAGTGAGGTAAGTTATGTCAAGTGCTTAGCACCAAACCTACCAAATGCAATGCTCAGTAATAGTAAAAATACTATTTTTACTATTTGAGTTTGTGAGTTCCAAAAAGGAAACTTTAAATTCTACCTAAATAGTAAAAATACTATTATTTTTATATACTTAGAAGTCTATCTTCCACACTAGATTGTAAACCTCTGGTGGGCAGGGATATATCTATTCATCTTTGTATCTCCAGAGTCTAAAATGGCACTTGGAAAATGTTGCATATAACATCTGGTTCTAGAAGTGTCTCTGGGAAGATCTTTAGGTGAAGATAAACAGATGGTGACTTAGAATTTGAGCTCAGAATAAAATCATTCACATTGATTTGTATATGTGAGTTACACACACAGTGGAAATATCAGATTATTGTCACAGAGTTAGAATACAGAGACAGAACAAAAGAACTGCCCTATAGGGTTTCCAAGGCTATATATCTTTACAGAAGCAGACTACTACATCTTCCTCTCATACGGCAGCTGGTAGGTTCAAACCGTCAACCTTTCAGTTAGTGCTCAACCACTAACAGCCAAGTGTTTAACCACTAGGCCACCAGGCTCCTTATATAGTGCCCTAATTCGTGTAGATTATACATCCTAGTTTATTTTGGTAGCCAGGAGGAGAAGAACTACTATTGTCTTCTGACAATAATAAAATTTTTATTAATTTGCTAGTAAGGCAAGTTTTTTGGCAAGAAAGTTAAGGAAACTACTTGTATAAGGAGTTCCTGGGTGGTTAAAAGGGTTAATGTATTCAGCTGCTACCAGAAAGTTTGCAAGTTCAATTCCACCCAGGGGCATCTCGAAAGACCTGGTGATCTACTTCCAAACATTAACTATTGAAAACCGTATGGAGCACAGTCCTGCTCTGACACACATAGGGTCACTGGAAGCTGGAATGAACTTAACACCAGCCAATTTTGGATGCATCAGACACTTGAAGAGAAAAAAGTTTTAAAATGTTCCCATTAACTCTTTGAATAAAAATGCCCAGGCACATTCTGTATTCTCAGTTAATAGATGAAATAATCTTTGTTAAAATATTAGAAGGCCCTTTCTATTTCCTTTGTCCCAAAATACCACAACTCATCTCTCAGTCTGCCATACTGTGGTGGTTTATCAGTTGCTGTGATTCTGGAAGCTATGCCACTGAGATTTCAAATACCAGCAGGGTCATCCATGGTGGACAGGTTTCAGGAGAGCTTCCAGACTAAGACAAAGTTGGAAGAAGGAAGAAGGATGTGACGGTCTGCTTCTGAAAAAATTGACTACTGAAAACCTTATGAATAACAGTGAAACACTGTCTGATATAGTGCCAGAAGATGAGCTCCTCAGGGTGGAAGGTGCTGAAAATGACACAGTGTCTACAACAATGGATTCAAGCATAGTAACAATTGTGAGGATGACACAGGACTGGGCAGTGTTTTGTTCTGTTGACACAAGGTCACTACAAATCAGAACCAACACCACATCACATAACAACAACAAAATACCAAGCAATTTCTAAACAGGAAATCATAAAATGGTGAAATCATCAAAATTTTGTCACTTGTTCTGCTTTAGATAGGTTGGATGGGTTGACTTCCTCCACTACTCGGCAGGTTAAAGGAACAACATGCTGTAAACAGAAAACTCATCTGGACTCATCTTTCTTATGTCCCAATTATTTTTTGGTTCACACCATGGGAAAATGTGATATGCATTATTGACTCTGGATAGCTCTTAGAACAATACTCAAACCACTTAGGGATTAAGCAAATAGAAGGAAGAAGCAAAGGAAAGGGGAGAATTTAAAGAAATAAGAAAATAAATTGGGTAAAGAAACTAAAGCCAAAGCTATTTGGTATTACTTTCCCTCTCAACTTCAACAGGTCTTACTCCAAATTAGGAAAGTTAAATGCCTAAAAAGTCCACACTAATTTTATTTAAAGAAACTGGGAGTGACTCCATGGCTTTCCTGAATTCAGAAGGGGAATGGCGGGAAAGCATAACCTATGCATCTTACATTATTAGTTATTTTGCTTTGGGTACCAAAAACCAGTTAGCAGTGCTTCCTTATACCCATGGTAAATGATATCACAGATTGGCAACTGTTGAAATATCCCTGTAATATTCCCAAAGATGCTGCTACAATTGGGTTAAGCAACAAGTCAGCGGCTAGGAAAAGGAAGAAACCATACTTACTTTTGGGTGCCACTGAGTTGATTCCAATTCACAATGGCCCCATGTGACAGAGTAGAATTGCCCCATAGGATTTTCTTGACAGAAGCAGATCATCAGGTCTCTCTCCCACAGAGCTGCTGGGTGGGTTTAAACCATCAACCATTCAGTTAGCAGCCAAGTGCCTTACTGTTGTGTCCCCAAGCCTCCTTTATGCTGCCCTAATTTGTAGCAAATCTTCAACCACTCATTCTACAGCTCTCTGACCCTATTCATAATCAGTTCAGGTCTGCTTCCCCCTACTTTCTTTAAGAAACAAGCTGTGTGGAGTAGTGGTCCGATCATGAAATGTATCTCCAGTACCTGGAAAGATGGCTCACAATAGTATCAGAAATAGTATCAGTAATGAGAGGTATGTTTGTCACTGAAGTTTCTGAGGTTGCAGCTGGGTTGACAGGGTCAGTTGCTTTAAAAGGGAAGTGCAGAGAGAAGGAAAGTCTCCTATAAGATGGACGCTCACAGTACTCAGAAGAGAGAAGTTTTTAACCACAGGGAAGGATATGGAGACAGCCCAAAATTAGATGATGAAAAAGGAGAGCACTGATGTTGACTCAACTTCTCATAGCTCTCAGCTAAATGACAAAAACTATAGCAAGACAATACACAGAGACATAATGAGGTTGGCAGTTAAAAAAATTAATAAAATAAGAGTTACAATTCAAAGTTCCTTGAAGTCTAAGAGTTAACATTTGCTCAAATATACAAAAAAATTATTGACCTGTAGAATAGTTTCCCAGAGAGCTGGTAGAGTCTATATCAAAAACTGTATAGGCCAGAAAGAAAAAATACAGTAATAAACTATCAGAAAGAGAGCATAGTAATTACTGCATCTTTACAATTCCTACATGCATGAATGTTACACTTTTTTAGTCCATTTAGTTATTTTCATCTTAACCCTTTCATGACCATATTATTTTCTGCTTTGAATTTTTTGTTGATACTATGTATTTTCAGTTATGTGTGGAGTAATGGTCCCACCATGAAATGTATCTCTAATACCTGGAAAGATGGCTGACAACAGCATCAGAAATAGTATCAGTGGACTGAAATCACAGTAAAAACATTTTTTAAAAAAAATTTTATTGTGATTTGAGTGAAAGTTTACAGAGTAAATTCATCTTCCATACAACAATTCACATACACTTTGTCTCATGACATTGACTGCAATTTCCCACAATGCAACAGCTCTCCTCCCACTTCCTCCCCATAGTCACCTCTTCCCTGTGTCCTTCCCTCCCCTGAACTCCTGCCCCCTGAGCATATATAGCCCTTCTATTTTCCCATGATTGTTCTCTCCAACGAGTGTATCTACCTAATGTAAATGTTCACCTCATATGCCTGCCTTTTGTTTGGCTGGAAGCCACAGGACTGAGTTCAATTCCAGACCTGAAGGGCAGCTAGGGGCCATAGTCTCAGGGGTTCTACCATGTTCTATCAGACCAGCAAATCTGGTCCTTTTGGAAAAAAAAAAAAATTTTTTTTTTGAGGAATATGGATTTTGATACAATTATGTGGGACACAACAGTCCCAAGTGGACTCTGGTGAAAAGCTCATTTCTTCAGATTCACACAGATATACAGCCACCCCACCCCCTAGCTCCACAGGTGGTAGAATACACTATAACTAGAACAAAAGGTTCCCAAAAAAGCTGAGAGGCTGAAAACGTAGATGGGTGATAAAAGCTTATGGTCATAAAAGGGTTAAAAGAGGAGCTGCATTTTGCAGGCTATAAAAATACAAAAACACTTAGCTTTGGAGCAAATCTCTAGTGTGGCAGGAAGAACACAAATGAAATCTGTAAGAGCCTTGTATTCCATCATCTGTTTGAGGAAATCTTTATAGCTAAATTTAATAGATAAACTAACCTTAGACATATGTGCAGCAGGAATATGCTGAGAGTTGCCATTTTTAAGAAAATCACATTTCTCCTAGATGCTATCTACTGACAGGTCTGACTGCCCACATTTAATACTGAGGTGCTGACTGACAGAAGCAGTATCTCACATGCTAACTTTGTACTGCTATGCATTAACTACACAGCCAGCCCCTGCAATGTGTCTCACTGAATATGAGGTAACTTATATGGTTGATATACAGTATATCAAGTATAAATTTAGCACATAATTTTTCCACATTTATTTCTGGAAGGTCATCTCATCCGCCCTCATCCTTTTTTAATAGTTTATTTGTTGTTGTTGAGAATATACACAGAAGAACATACACTAATTTCTACACATAAAATTCAGTGATATTGATTACATTCTTCAAGCTATATGACCATTTTCATACTCCTTTTCTGAATTAGTCCTTCCATTAACATCAACTCACTGCCCCTTAAGTTTCCTATGTAATCTTTCGAGCTGCTGTTGTCTATTTTATCTCATATAAACAGTTCTTAAAAGAGCACAATGATCTAAAAAAGACCAGGTTTACTAGTCTGATAGAGCTTTGTAAGATCCGTGAGACTATGGCCCCTAGTTACGCTTCAGTCCTGTGACTTCCAGCCAAACAACAGACAGGCATATAGGGTGAACATTTACATGAGGTAGACACACTCCTTAGAATGATCAATCATGAGAGAACAGAGGAGCAGTATTTGCACAGGGAGACAGCTCAAGAGGTAGAAATGCATAGGAAAGAAGGACACAAGGAAGAGGTACTACAGGGAGGAAGTGGGAAGAGAACTGTTACGTTGTGAAGAATTGCAGTCAATGTCATGAAACAATACATGTATGAACTGCTGTATGGAAAATGAATTTGCTCTGTAAACTTCTGCCCAAATCACAATAAAAATTAATAAAAGACAACAATGATCAAGGCAGATATTCTTTATTGGTTAAGTTAACCTATTACTTGGTTTTAAGAACATACCCAAGCACCACTTACTGGAATAATGAAACCTGCTACTTCTCTGGGAAAAAGAAAATTGATGGTGGCCTTAGGAGTATGGAGGGGTTCTGTGTAGACAAGATATGGTCAACCAAACTTGCTGTTCATATTTCTGGTGCTTAGTTCTAGAATATAATAGTTTACCAAGACGTACTTGGAATTCCTGGATAGTGTAAATGTTTAAATCACTTGGCTGCTAACCAAAAGTCTCAAAGATCAGTCCACCCAGGTGCTTCAGAAGAAAGACTTGGCATTCTACATCAAAAAAATCAGCCATTGAAAACCCTGTGAAGCACAGTTCTATTCCAACACACATGGAGTCATGAGTTGGATTCAACTCAATGGTAACTGATGTGAGATATACTAAGCCCATGATTCAGTCCTGAGATCATCACAGTAATGAACAACACTGCTAGGCAATAAAAGGAAACTTGTTAGCACCTAAAAAAGTCACTAGCAGGAAAATGAACGACCTGGGAGCACAAGTTGTGTTCTTGTAACCTCATCTTCTCAATAGTCAGGATTTTGGAAAAGAGAGAATGATTGGGGAAGTTAACAGCTAACTAAGAGAAGGTGTTTGGCAAATAGGATGTCAATTTGTTTGATGCCTTCAGGTATTTCAGTGATGGACCCTGGGCAGGGTTGGAGTATGTTTTGATTCTCACATATCACAGAAATACCACACATCACATATCACAGAAATACCACAAGTGGATGGCTTTAACAAATAGGGATTTATTCTTTTACACTTTAGGAAGCTAGAAGTCTGAGTTCAAAGTGCCAGGTCTAGGGACTGAGTGAAAGCTTCTCGACCTTGTGCTTCAGCTCTGCCTCTGGCTCCTGGCCCACTGGAGCTGGAGGTGTCTCTGAACTCTGAAGCAGCTGCTGAAGCTGACAAACCCAAGGTGGACAAGTAAAATGGCACAGTCCCCAGATTATCAAGCAACACAGCAGGCTACTAGTTCAAATCCAGAAACAGTCCCAAGATCAGCAGATAATATGGCAGGCCACTCACTGATGACTCGGCCAAATGCAGGATCCAAATGTGCCAAGAAGCTAGGAACCTTTCTCAAAGCTTCTTATATCCTGGCTTAGACCATATTTCTAAGGGCTACTCTGCTGCTCCAGTAGATTCCACCATGGAGTTGATTACCAGTCTCATCATGGGGAATAACTACATCAGGCTGCCCAGCCACTCAAAACCAGGCCCAGCCAAGTTGACACATAAGTTTAACTACCAGAGATTATATCCCATGAAGATAAAGAATAAAGCTCTAGAAAGTATTAGGTGTCCTTTAAATTTAATATGGAACATGAGAAAAAGCCATGCTCAGACAAATCCATAAAACATGAAAGTCTGTGAGCATGTCATGGGAAAAAGAGGAAGACTAGGAGAAACCATGAGATACCTGTAAGAAAACAACTGGGGAAATTTTCCAAGTTAATTCTCTGAAGGATATCATAATTGTATGGGACCAGTAGAGAGCATGGGAACTTGAGAGGAAGATGGTAAATATAATCTCACGGTAATTAGTGGGATTTGGTTGTATTCCAAAGAATTGTCTATAAGGAAAAGAAGTAAGGAAATATTACCTACCACCTGTGTGGAAATCCATGAACCTAAGTGATAAATGATAGAGAGATATTTAAATGAAGACTAAACAAAAGTAAAATAAATCATATTGTTGATGAAATATATATTAACAGATTGTTGATTAAATGTATAGTAACAGACTATCTGCACAAACAGCAAAAATGGATGATGTGCTCCTAATCTAGTTTCTAATGCTGGCCCAGAGGCATGAAACACTTAGCATGGGAAACTTCAACTAACCAAACATTTGACTTAATACTCTAAACTAAAAGCAGAATATCTGACAAGTTACTGCACTGGATAGCCACTTCATTTCTCTGTGGAGCGAGGAAGTGACCAGGGGAACTGCTAGTTGGATCTATTTCTAAGCAAAGAGATACCACCAGCCAGTGAGGTAAAATAATGGACATTGGATAGAAGAAATGATGTCATTGTAGTATATGAAAAAAGTCCTCTTAACCAGCCTCCATTCACACAAAGTTTTTGCTACCTTTGTAAAACACATCGTACTTGCTGATATCCAAAGGAACCAAGCTCAAGGTTGATATGCTACTCTCCAGTATTTCTGTTCCACCTGCCAAGTTGTGTGCTTATCAAGAGTTAGTTGTGTTTCCTCCTAAATCTACTCATGTCGGTTTTACTGAATATTGTAGTTAAGTTACTTAAGTTAAATAGTATACAAATTGACTGAATGTTAGTTCAAAAAGAGATTTGATGTTTCTATGAAAACTAAATTCAATGTTTTGAGGAATATTGAAAATCAGTTACTAAAATGAATTGTTATTAAATTAAGTGTAAGCAAGACATGCAGAAACATTGCTTGAGAAATAAAAATGCAAAACATAAAGATCTAGATGGATTCTGCGGTCAGTTTTTTTTGTGTGTGTGTTTGTTTGTTTGTTTTTTTTTCCCTTTAACAAGGTCTTGCCCAGCTTAAAAAACTTCAAAACTGAACATCAGGGATATAAAAATGACAAAATGGAACTTTAATCCATTCAAAGAGAAAAGACTTCAGCCGTATGTCAAAAGACTGGTGAATGAATGTATTTGTTTTATTAATATATTTTAAGTTGAAATAAAATATTTGAGGTACATGTATTATTTAACTGTTTTTTTAATTAACTGTCCAAGTCTATTGTAATGGTGACAGACTAGAGGCTTCCATACTGACACTTATAATGTTGTTGTTGTGTGCCGTCGAGTCATACCTGACTCGTAGCAACTGACTCATAGGCAGTATCACTACGGAAGTAGGATTGACCAACCTTCCTTCCGAGGAGTGGCTGGTGGGTTTGAACCACCAGCCGTCTGGTTAGCAGGCAAGTGACACTTATAATAGTTAGATAAAAACTAAAACCAAACTCATTGCCATCAAGTGGTTTCCAACTCATAGCGACCCCCATTGGGTTTCCAAGTTGTAAATCTTTAAAGAAGCAGATCACACCATCTTCCTTCTGTGGAGCGGCTGGTGGGTTTGAACTACTGACCTTCTGGTTTGCAGTCAAGCGCCTTATCCACTACACCCACCAGAGCTCCTTAATAGTTGGGTAGGAGATTGAAAAGATGATAATAAAGCTTGAATTTCAGGAAGGTAGACTTGAAAAGGCTTGGCCAAAACAGCCATAAGTCCAGGGCAAGAGACTCTGAAAGAGGGTTGAGTAGTACCCATCTGTCCACATAGTCTGCAATTATATCTACATAATCACAGACAATTCTGACAAGGAAAAAAAATGTAAGGATTCCTAAACAGTTCTATCACAACCTCTAATTTCGAAAGGGTTGGGATAGAAAATAGAAAGAAGAGCCACCGTGCCACCACCTACCCCCAACCAATGAATGTACGAGCGAGTGTACAGGGGCCCTCCAAAAATAGTGACTGATTGAGATCTATAATTCATGGGAATAACAAAAAGTCTCCTTTTAGTTATGTTAGGAACAAAAAGGAATACTAGGAAGAGATAAGTCAGATGTTTGGGGCCAATGACGTTAGGTTGCTGGCATAACAAAAGAGAAAGGAGGGCTGCTCTACTATTACTTCTGTTCCTGTCTACTCCTTCCAAAATAATGACTTTAGCAGCTAAAATGGTAGATTAAATATGGTAAGAGAAAAAGAAAGCGCAAGATTGGTACCAAGATTTTAAAATAAACATTGGGATGTTGTAAAATGTCCAATGCATTGAGAAAATTCACAGATAAAATTGCTACACTGATGTCAACTTGTAGAGATGCTGGAAGAGTTGACTGAACAAATGTAAATCTGATTCTTAAAAAAAGGGGGGCGAAATGAATTCAGGTTTTGCAATACACAGTCATTTGAGCTTGATTTTAATACCAAGAACAATATGGAATTAATAATAATGGAATGGTTTGAAAATTCATAATAAAAAGAGAAATAGATCATAAATAGTATCTGTTTAAAACCAAAAGCCATTATCAAACTTAGTGACATGTCATTAAAAAGCAGGATCAAAAACCAGAAAGACCGCTATTGGTGGGGGTAGGGGAGCACAGCACTTATGCTCCACTCTTCGTATTTTCATAAAAGGGAACCTGATACAACAGAAAGGAAGGAGAAATCACCTGGAAAGGACTTTAGAGTTCAAGACAAAGAAGTGCACTGTTTCTCTTGCTTTGTTTCCTATCGGCTCAAACGATGTGTAGTCAAAACACTTGAGATCTCTGTAAAACTGGCAGCTTTTGGAACTGGACTTTAGGGAGCTTAAAGAGACAAAATGAGTTTGTTATGTAGGGTGATACTATGAAGGTAGGATGCTGTGTAAAGAGGTCTGGCTTGGACCAGAGAGAACTGGATTTGAATTCCAGATCCTTTTAGGTTGAGTTCCCTTCTTATGTGGACAGGAGCCTGGATACCAATCACACACTGGAAACTAGGGAGATGTGGCTGAGACTGAGCAAGAGGGGTGGCAGAGGGTGGCAAGAGACAGGGTAGAAACTAGGAAGAATTCAGTCTTAGCACAACTCACTAACACAATCCAAATACACACTGGGAGGCTTTAGGAGATAGTGAGTTTCTTGTTACTGGAAGTGTTGAAAGCTGCCCTCCTGTTTGGTGAGGGCACTCAAGCATGAGATGAGTGGCTGAGTCAAATGACCTTTAGATTTCTTTCCAATGGGAAAAGCAAGTGATGTTTATTCCTATGCCATAATCTCCTTAAACTGTGAGAAATACAAATAGAGGTGAAGAAGAAAAATAATGGGGATGGAAAAAGAACCCTCTAAATTATTTACCTTGGATAAGCATAATCAGGATATTCAAGAACACTTAAATAGAATAAACGAATCTTTAAGAATAAGAATTGTCAAATACAATAATCATTAGTAAATAAAGTTATGAAATCTTTTCCACGATATCCTTTGGTATATATGGTACTTCCAAACAAACAAACAAACTCGTTGTGTGGAGTCAAATCCGACTCATAACAACCTCATAGGACAGAGAAGGACTGCCATATAGAGTTTCTAAGGCTATAATCCCTATAGTCTGTGGAATAGGCTGCCACATCTTTCTTCCTCAGAGTAGATGCTGGATTTGAACTGCTCACTTTTTGGTTCACAGCCAAGGGCTTAACCACTGAACCACTAGGGTTCCTTATATAGAGTACTTAGTAAGGGCTAGGAGCTCTGGTAGCATAGTGGCTAAGACACTTGACTGCTAACCAGAAGGCTGGCGGTTCAAACCCACCAACCACTCCTCGGAAGTAAGATGGGACAATCTACTTCCGTATTGATACTGCCTCGGAAAACCCAAGGAGGGGTCGCTATGAGTCGGGTCCGACTCCAACAGCACATAACAACAACAACAACAAGTAAGAGCTAATTGGTGTTGATGAAGAATTGTGAAAGTACCATGGACTGCTAAAAGAACTAACAAATCTGTCCTGGAAGAAGTGCAGCCGGAATGCTCCTTGGAAGTGAGAATGGCCAACCTGCTTTGGTCATGTTGTAAGAAGGGACCATTCCCTGGAGAAGGATATCATGCTTGGTAAAGTGGAGGGTCAACAAAAAAGGAAAAGGCCCTCAACAAGATGGATTGCAACAATAGGCTCAGGTATAACAAGAATTGTCAGCATGGCAAGGACCAGGCAGTGTTTTGTACTGTTGTACATAAGGTCACTGAGTCAGAGATGAGTCAATGGCACCTAACAACAACAACAAAGGGCTAATTCAGATACATCTCTCTCCCTCCCTCCTTCTCTCTCTCTCTCTTTTTTCTCTCTCTCTGAAAGAGATACAGATTCAACTAACTCCTATTGAAAGCAAGTATTTATTCATTTACTCATTCATTAAACTAATAATTATTGAAGATAGAGATTATAGAATGCAAAGGGAGTAGAAAAATGAATAAGATAAAACTTCCACTACTACATGCTCAGACTCTTAGTTATCATTATGTTCCAAGAGGTTTCAAAATTCAGGGAGGCTGATATATCGTGCATCTATTTTGTCTTTCTTCTTAAAACCATAACTTAAAAAAGTATTCACACTCTTTGATAACTAGGCAGCAACTCTAATAAAATAATTAGAGATGAACATAAATATTTACACAATGTTGTTGTTGTTATTGTTATGTGCCATCAAGTTGGCCCTGACTCATAGCGACCCCTCCTTGGGTTTCTGAGGCGGTAACACTACAGAAGTAGGATTGCCCAACCTTCCTTCTGAGGAGTGGCTGGTGGGTTTGAACCGCCAGCCTTCTGGTTAACAGTCAAATGCCTTAGGCACTATGCTACCAGAGCTCCTATTTACACATTAGGATGCTTACTAAACTATTATTTATAATCATGAAAATTTGAAAGTGATTTAAATGTCTAACAAAAGGAGAATGAGCTAATAAATTTTTGGATATATATATAAACCAGCATCTTCCACAAAAGGAGCCCTGGTGGTGCAACAGTTAAGCCAACAGAAAGGCTGTTGGTTGGAAAACACCTAGCGCTCCCTCCAGAGAAAGACCAAGTGATCTGCTCACAAAAAGATAATAGCCTAAAAACCTTATGGGGCAGTTCTACTCTGTCAGAACAGGTCACTATGAGTCAAAATTGGCTCAACCATACCTAACAACAACAGCATCTTCCACAGACAATAAATAATTCATGGTTTAGAAGACTATTTGTTGTTGTTGTTGTTATGTGCCATCAAGTCAGACCTGACTCATAGCAACCCCTCCTTGGGTTTCCGAGGCAGTATCACTACAGAAGTAGATTGCCCCATCTTCCTTCCGAGGAGTGGCTGGTGGGTTTAAACTGCCAGCCTTCTGGTTAGCAGTCAAGTGCCTTAGGCACTAAGCTACCAGAGCTCCTAGAAAACTATTTAGTGATGATTATTTGTGATACATTGCAGAGTAGCAATACACAGACTTGTACACACAGTATGATTCAATTTTATTTAAATATCTGAATATCTTTATACAAAATATCAAGAGAGAGAAGAGAAAGAAATAGACAAATAACAACATTACTTACTAGCAGATGAAAAAACCCTGGTGGCATAGTAGTTAAAGCATTTGGCTGCTAAGCGGAAGATTGGGGGTTCAAACAAACCAGCCATTTCACTGGAGAAAGATGAGGCAATCTGCCTCTACAAAGATACATAGCCTTGGAAACCCTATGGAGAAATCTATTCTGTTCCATAGGTCACTATGAAATGGAATCAACTCAATAGCAGTGGGTTTGATTTTTTGGTTTAATACAAGATAGAGGAATTAAGGATAGGGTTTTTTTTCTTTAAATGTTTCTTCATTTTTATGTAGAGATTGTACAGTGTCTTTTTTTAAGTCACATAAAATATTTAAATAAAAGTTATTGTTTTTAATATTTTCCTAATTTTTGTTCTATATTCTTATGGGTATACTGAACTCCTGATGCTTGGTGAGGGATTTGCTTCAGTTATTTCTTTTGAAATTAGATTACTATTTACAGAAACTGACCTATAATAATAATATGAATAGTTTCCCTTCATTGAGACCTATTATGAATCACTCCTTCTTTCTTCCAAGTCTTTCTTAGTCTGGAAGCTCCGTTGAAACCTGTCTCCCATGGGTGACCCTGCTGGTATTTGAAATAGGAATGACATAGCCTCCAGCCTCACAGCAACATGCAAACCACCACAGTAAGACAAACTGACAAATGGTGGAAGAAGGAAGGGCCTATCCACTTCTCAAAGGACTGGCCAGTGAAACCTTATCAATAGCAGTGAAACAGTGTCTGATATATTATCAGAAGGCTTTATAACAGCCGCAAATCACTGTCTGATACAGCGCAGGAAGATGAGCCCCTCAGGTTAGAAGACACTCAAAATATAACTGGGAAGAGGTGCTTCTTCAAAGTAGAGTTGACCTCTAACGACGTGGACGGAGTAAAGTTTTCAGAACCACCATTTGCTGATGTGGCACAACTTAAAATGGGAAGAAATAGCTGCAAACATCCATTAACAATCAGAATATGCAGTGTACTAAGCATGAATCCAGGAAAATTGGAAGTTCTCAAAAATGAAATGCATAAAGATCCGTATCCTAGGCATTAGTAAACTGAAATGGACTGGTTTGGGCCATTTTGAACCGGACAACCATACGATCTACTAGGCTGGGCGGGAATGACAAATTGAAGAGGAATGGCATGGCATTCGTCATCACAAAGAATGTTTTAAGATCTATCCTGAAGTACAATGTTGACAGTGATACGATAATATCCATATGCCTACAAAGAAAACCAGTTAATATCACTATTATTCAAATTTATGCACTAACCATAAAAGCCAAAGATAAGAAAATAGAAGTTTTTACCAATTTCTGCAGTCTGAAATTGACCAAGCATGCAACTAAGAGGTATTCATTATTACTGGAGATTGGAATGTGAAAGTTGGAAACCAAGAATCACCAGTACTTGGAAAATATGGCCTTCATGACAGAAATGATGCCAGAGATCACATGATAGAATTTTGCAAGACCAATGACTTATTCATTGCCAATACCTTTTTTCAACAACATAAATGGAGGCTATACATGTACACTTCACCAGATGGAGTACACAGGAATCAGACTGACTATATCTGTGGCACAAGGCAATGGAGAAGCTCAATATCCCCAGCCAAAACAAAGCCAGGAGTTGACTGTGGAACAGACCATCAATTGCTCATATGCAAGTTCAAGCTGAAGTTGAAGATAATTAAAACAAGTCCATGAGCCAAAATATGACCTTGATTATATTCCACATGAATTTAGAGACCATTTGAATAATAGATTTGATGCAATGAACACCAATGAATGAAAATCAGATGAACTGTGGAATGACATCAAGAACATCATGCATAAAGAAGAAACATCATACATAAAGATAAAAGAGCTAAACAGAAGATTTCAAAGACCAGCTCAGGAAGACAAAGTCAATTATTACAATAAAATGTGCAAAGATCTGGAGTTAGAAAACTAAAAGGGAAGAACACACTGCACATTTCTCAAGCTGAAAGAAATGAAGAATAAATTCAAGGCTTGAGTTGCAATATTGAAAGATTCTATGGGCAAAATATTGAATAATGCCAGAAACATCAAAAGAAGATGGAAGGAATACACAGAGTCACTGTATCAAAAAGAATTGGTTGATGTTCATCCTTTCCAGAAGGTGGCATATGATTAAGAACCAGTGGTATTGAAGGAAGAAGTCAAAGTTGAACTGAAGGAACTGGTGAAAAACAAGACTCCAGGAATTGTCAAAATACACTTTGAGATGTTTCAACAAATGGATACCGCGCTGGAGGCACTTACTCATCTATGCCAAGAAATCTGGAAGACAGCTACCTGGCCAACTGACTGGAAGAGATCCATATCTGTACCCATTCCAAAGAAGGTGATCCCACAGAATGTGGAAATTATTGAACAATATCATTAATATCACACACAGGTAACACCTTGCTGAAGAAAAAGCGGTTGCAACAGTATATTGGCAGGGAACTTCCAGAAATGCAAGCTGGATTCAGAAGAGGACATGGAATGAGGGATATCATTGCGAATGTCAGATGGATCTTGGCTGAAAGCAAAGAATACCAGAAAGATGTTTACTTGTGTTTTATTGAATACGCAAAAGCATTTGACTGTATGGGTCATAACAAATTATGGATAACATTGAGAAGAAATGGAATTCCAGAACACTTCATTGTGCTCATGAGGAACCAGTATACAGATCAGGAAGCTGTTGTCTGAACAGAACAAGGAGATATTGTATGGTTTCAAATCAGGAAGCAAGTGTATCAGGGTGTTATCTTTTCACCATACTTACTCAATCTGTATGCTGAGCAAATAATCCAAGAAGACGGACTATATGAAGAAGAACGAGGCATTAGGATTGGAGAAAGACTTATTAAGAACCTGTGATATGCAAATGACACACTCTTGCTTGCTAAATGTGAAGCACTTACTGAGGTATGGATTACACCTCAACATAAAGAAAATGAAAACTCTCACAACTGGACCAATAAGCAGCAAAATGGAGAAAAGACTGAAGTTATCAAAGATTTCATGTTACTTGTTTCCACAATCAACATCCATGGAAGCAGCAGTCAAGAAATCAGATGACCTATTGCACTGAGCAAATTTTCTGCAAAAGACCTCTTTAAAGTGCTGAAGAGCAAAGATGTCTCCTTGAAGACTAACATGCTTCTAACCCAAGGCATCGTATTTTCAATCACCTTATATGTATGTGAAAATTGGACAATGAATAAGGAAGACCAAAAAAGAGTTGACACTATTGATTTGTTGGTGAAGAATACGGAAAGTACCATGGACTTCCAGAAGTCCAATCTGTCCTGGAAGAAGTGCAGCCAGAATGCTCCTTGGAAGTGAGAATGGCCAGACTTCATCTGACCTACTTTGGTTATGTTGTCAGAAGGGACCATTGCCTGGAGAAGGATATAATGCTCAATAAAGTGGAGAGTCAGCAAAAAATGGGAAGGCCTTCAACCAGATGGACTGACACAGTGGCTGCAACCATGGGCTCAGACATAGGGATTGTGAGGCTGGCACAGAACCAGGAAGTGTTTCATTCTGTTACACAGGGTCTCTATGGGTTGGACAGCACCTAACAACAATAATATTACGAATCACACACAGTACATGCATTACCTAACCATTACTAGAAAATGCAAACTAGTTGTTAGGGCTGTATTTTACATATGAAAGAACCACAAGGCTCAGACAAGTTATGTCACTTGTACAAGGTCACCAAAACAGGACCCAACTCTGGCTTCTCTGACTCCTTGTTAGGCTCTTTCCATCATAATGCACTGCCTTCCAAGCTCCCTTGGGGCTTGTCTAACCAACCGGAAGTTGAAATGGGATAACCAACTGTAAGTTAAAACGAGATAAGCAATAATACACTGCACCCTCCCTCTTAAAACAAAGGAACTATTACTGTCATGACATAATATTTTCCTTCAGAGCAACTTTCCAAACTGAACCAGGACAATGCTACAGGGCATGAATGATACATATTTAAGTGTCATTAAACATGTATCAAATCACAAGCTAGAATTAAATACACTGGAAAATGGGGATGAAAATATCTAGAGAAAATTATGTAAAACTGGGTTTGAGTCCCTGTTCTGCCAGAACCAGCCCCAGAGAGCACAATCACCCACACCACCACCATTCTCTCCTTACCACTATTGAGGAGAGGCCATGACAGAGCAATTAAGAAATAAGCGTTTACTTAAAATAACTCTATTAAGATAATGATTATTATTTGCTTTTA
>NW_006921630.1:14467380-14470801 GCF_000298275.1 Orycteropus afer afer
AGCCCACCTACCCCCAACCCAAGTGCAAAGGAATATTCATGAATTAAGAAATAAATGGTCTCATGAATGACCATTTTTAGCTAAAAATTGAATAAGGAATCTCAGTCTGTTCATGAGAATGTGCAGGATTTTTTTTTTTTTTTCTCCAGGCCATCCAGGATTGCTTAGCCTAGTGAGGTGAAATGTACAAAAGGTAACTCAATGATGAAAAAGAGCTAATGTAATTTATTTCTCACTATAATTTACTCTACATTCTGAGGCAGGCAGGCCTTGGACATAGTGGCTTTTCACTCCATCATTCTCCTGATATGTAACAGGGGCCATTAAGCTAGGTGAGAAGATAAATTGCTAGAGATGATTATGCATGCCTTCAGCAGCCCATGAAATGTACCCAAGAACAATAAAGATATCTGATGACCTGTCAAAGAGGTGCTTATGCAAATAAGAACAACGTGATTATGCTTCTGCTTGTTCATCTAAAGGCTATCATGAAATATAGATGGAAAAACCTCACTGGCTCCGGAGCATCACAAATAAAAAACTGATTTTAGATTGGTCTATGCTGTAAATGAAAATTGATGGGCAAATGCCTAATTCAGACATAAAAGAACAAAATAATGGACACAGATCAGCATCCATGTTTATTTCCCTCTAAAACAATAATTTCATCAGATGGCAGTTCTTTTTGCTCTTCTGAATTATAGTGTTTGGTGTTAAAAATTATATGTTATCCTCAGCAGTAAAATATATTGTAAAAATATGTCATCAGCATTTACTACCATCAAAGAATAAATCTCTTAGATAGTAAGTGATCTTTCTTACCTGAATCTAACTATCTTCAAGGTGGCTGTCTTAGTTACCTAGTGTTGTCATAGCAAAAAAAAGTACCACAAGTGGGTGGCTTTAAAGAACTGAAATTTATTCTCTCACACTTTTGGAAGCTCTAGGGAAGGTACTTCTTTGTCTATTTCAGCTTTTAGCAGCTACCAGCAATCCTTGATATTCCTCGGCTTGTAGATGCATCCATCCCGTGTCTGTCCTCATAGAGCATCTTCCCACTGTGGTGTTTCTGCGTCTATTAGGGTCTTTATAACTCAGAAGTGATTAGATTTAGGACCCACCCTACTCCATTATGCTCTCATTCACGTAACAAAAGAAAACCCTATTTTTTTCAAACAGGATCACATCCATAGGCACACAGGCCAGGACTTCAATACATATGGCAGGGGGAGGACACATTTCAATCCACAAGAGTGTCCATGAGAATTAAAACAGGCTGAAGCAGCTAATAAAAAAATAAAAGTCACATACCAAACTCCTTGTGGGAGCAGGAACTCAACAATTATCCTAATGTCAAATCTCCTCCTCTTACGGCTATAATAGTGTGACACTGCATATAAGCCCAGGGCTTTTAAGTCAGAGGGAACTCCATCCATTAAATAGTTCTTGTGTGGCCTTTACCACAGACAACTTTTCTGTGCCTCAGTCTCACCATCCATAAAATGAGAATGATAATAGTACCTAGCTCAGAGAGTTATTCTGAGGATGTAAACTAAGCAACATATAAAAGTTCTTAGCATAGTACCTCACAGGTAAATAGGACCTCACTGAGCAAGTGGCAATTATTCTTAAACAAGACATCCATCTGCCAACCTGACCTTTCCACTTGGATCTCAAACTTGCCTGTCAGAAAATAAACTCTTCATTTTTGCCCTCAAAGTTTTTCCTGTTTTATTAAGTGGCAATTCTTTTCTTTCAGTCGCTCAAGTAGGAAAGCTTTAAGTCATTTTTGAAGTCCCTTTTATTTTCATATCCCATAAATCCCAGCAAATACTGCCAGCTCTACCTTCCAAATGGTTTTATAACCCAGCCATTTCTCTTTACGTCCAGTTACTCCCTAGCTCAAGCCACTATATAGTTCAAGACCTGAATTATAGTTCTGTCTTCCCAACTTACTTCCCTGCTTCCTCCATCGCCCCTCTTACAGCAGTCAGAAAAGTCAGACTATGTTACCGTTCTGCTCAAAACTTTCCATAGTTTCCCATCTCACTCAGAGTAAAAGCTAAAATCTGGCAAGGTGATGTGATCCCACCTGCCTCTCTATCCTCCTACCACAGTACCCATTGCTCATTTCACTCTTACCACATCATTCTTCCTGCTGTTCCTAAGACAAGACAAGCTCCTTTCCAAATTCAAAGCCTTTAAACTTGCTATTCCCTCTACATGGAATGTACTACCCCCAAATGTTCCTGTCAGGAGCTCTGGTAGCTTAGTGCCTAAGGCACTTGACTGCTAACCAGAAGCCTGGCAGTTCAAACCCACCAGCCACTACTCAGAAGGAAGATGGGGCAATCTACTTCCATAGTGATACTGCCTTGGACACCCAAGGAGGAGTTCGCTATGAGTCAGGTCCGACTTGACGGCACATAACAACAACAACAACTATTCTTATATCTAACTTTTGCATTTCATTTAAATACCAAAGACATCCCTGACTCCTCTGGAAAAGTAGCCCTCATCAAGCCTTCCTTTTTTCATGTTTCTTCAAAACCCATCATCACATGCTATCTTATTATTTATTTTTACCCTCTGTCACTATGTCCAAGATGTAAATCCCACAAAAGCTGAGATTTTGTTTGTTTTGTTCCCAAAAATCCTAGAGCAGTGTAAATGCTATTTGACAATTAGAATAAAAAACAGCAACTAGCCCACTGTAAGAGGTAGATGTGGAGAGACAGAGCGAGGCTGGCTTATATAGCTTATATATATACCATGCCATCCCACTACAGTAAAGAAATGAGAAAACAAGTGAAACAGATATAGGCATAACTTAGAGATATTGCTCTGGTAGTGTAGTGCCAAAGGCACTTGACTGCTAATCAGAAGGCTAGTAGTTCAAACTTACCAGTCACTCCTCGGAAGGAAGATGGGGCAATCTACTTCCATAGTGATACTGCCTCGGAAACCCAAGGAGGGGTCGTTATGAGTCAGGTCCAACTCAATGGCACATAACAACAACAACAAAAGAGATATTGCAGGTTTGCTTCCAGACCATCACAATAAAGCAAATATCGCAATACAGAAAGTCACATGAAATATTTGGCTTTCCAGTGTGTATAAAAGTTATGTTTGCACTGTGTATGTCCATTAACTCAGCAAAAGGATTATTTAAAAGTTTGAAATATTGTGAGAATTACCAAAATGTGACAGAGATGTGAAGGGAGCACATGATGTTGGAAAAATGGTCCCAAAATGAAAAATCTGCTAAGCGCAATAAAGGAAGTATGCCTGTACAGATGACAATCTCATAACCTAAGCAGCAAATGAAAAGATAAAGAATTAGATCAAAAACCAAATGGAAGGAAAAACTGAATGAAAAGAAGATGTAGAAGAGGCAGGCAGGATGGCGGACTAGGCAGAA
>NW_006921630.1:14472849-14479826 GCF_000298275.1 Orycteropus afer afer
CATACACAAAAACGAACTCCAGATGGATCAAAGACTTAAATGTGAAACCTAAAATTATACAGTTCCTCAAACAAAATCTAGGGGCAAATTCAAGGGCCCTAATATATGGCATAAATAGACTATACAATAGCCAAAAGATGGAAACAACCTAGGTGTCCATCAACTGAGGAATGGATAACCAACTATGGTGCATACACACAATGGAATACTATGCAACACTAAAGAATAATGTAGAATCTGCAAAACACCACGTAACGTGGATGAAGTTGGAGGACATTATGCTAAGGGAAATAAGTCAATCACAAAAGGACAAATATTGTATTAGTCCATTATTGTAAAAGTTAAGGAAAAGTTTATCTATAGAAGGGCATTTTCTTTGTTGGTACCAGGGATGGGAAGGGAGGGGAAGGAAGGCTGTTAGATAGATAGAGATAAGTATTGACTTGAGTGAAGAGAAGGGCAATGTACCAAATGTGAGTGACCAATATGGCAACACTGAGGATGAGAAAGACATAGAGTGGTACATGGGAGGTACAGACAACAAATATGAACCCTTTTCCACATACAGTACTGTGTTGTCAGTGAAAGCAAGCATAGGTATACGGGTGGATAGATGGGTGGACAAGCTAAACGATTAGGTATGTCTATGAAATGGGGAGAGTATCCAAGAACATATATAGGGTTGGCAGACAATGGTCCTATAAGTTTATGTGAATGATCAGAATTCCCAGGTGTATAGTACAGTTGACAAGGGGAAGGTTGTGGTCACTGCTTGGTCACAGCCAGCTACCCAGAGGGACCAATTAGTTGAACCCGCGGGCTTGGGACCACAGTCGCAGAGGACATCAAGCTCGATTGGCATAACATACTATACAAAACATTGTTTCACCCCCCTCCTACTTTGGCGAGTAGCGACTGGGATCTTAAAAGCTAGCAAGCTGCCATCTAGATGCAATGATGGGTCTCTCCTCGTCCAGAGCAAAGAAGAATGAAGAAAACCAAAATTTATGGAAACAATTAGTCCGAGTGACTGGTACACTATCCAATCTGCAGCCTATACAACTATGACACCAGAACTAGATGGTGCCCGGCTACCACTGTCATCCACTTGGAAGGGGATCTATGTAGCAGATCCTTGATAGAGAGGGAGAACAATGTGGAACAAAACTCAAAATCATTTGGAGAAAAAAAAGGTGGGGGACCAGGTTTGCTGGTCCGATAGAGCCTGGTGGAACCACTGAGACTATGGCCCCTGGCTGCCCTTCAGGTCTGGAATTGAACCCACACCTGTGGTTTCCAGCCAAACAGAAGACAGGCATATGAGTTGTACATTTACCTCAGGTAGACACATTCCTTGGAGAGAACAATCATTGAGAAAGAATGGCTGCCTATGCACAGGGAGACAGCTTAGGGGGCAGGAGTCCATGGAGGGATAGACACTGGTAAGAGGTAACTATGGGGAGGAAGTGGGAAGGGGGCTGTTGCATTGTGGTAAACTGTGGTCAATGTCATGAGACAAAGTATATGTAAACTGCTGTATGGAAAGTGAATTTGCTCTGTAAATCTTCATCCAAGTCACAATAATAAAAAAAAAAAGAAAAGAAGATGTAAGGATCCTATACACTCTGTCAGCCAGCCCAGCACAGCATGGCTATGTAGAAACAAAGCAAGCAGTGTTCCAGAGTGAGAAGCACGGAAGGCACCTTCACGGAATCCCTAAATAAGACACAAATAGAGTGTAGACAAATCCGGAAAGAAGCAAGATGAGAAGAGAAACCAGATTTAAGAAAAGAAAATGCAGAAAGGCAAGTGAGGACTCTAGGAATCCAGGAGGAGGGAGGCAGGGAGCCAGAAAATAATGATAGAACTACTGACCAGCAGTAGTCCCTGGTCATTTGTATTGAAGACCCAGACAGAGGGTAGGGTCTGTGGAGTGGCAGTTGGAGACACTGGACTCCAGATATCCTATCTCTCATATTGGATTGGGGCAAAGCCCTGATCACTGGCTGGAGTCACCAACAAGGGCACCAGTGCCCATACCAGGGACCAGCAACTGGAAGAGTACACTCTCCTCCTCCCCAACCCTCCCAATGACTAGAGGTATGGCCCCTACCTACTCAGGAACCAGAGGTGGCCCCCCAGCACCCCTCCTCCACCTGGTAGTCCAAGGCATAAATTCCCATAATGCCAGACAGCTGTCAGTGCACATGCTCAGCTGCTCCCCCTTGCTGCCCATGCCCACTGTAGTCCCCCCATAGCTAGCAGTGTGCATTACCAATTGTCACACATCATGTGTACCCCCCACCCCGACCCCCCCTACACCACCCCTCCACACCATCCCAACCCACTCCAACCTCCCGCTATCTTGGCAATTAATTATGCATGCTCAAGCCCGCTGCCACCACACTCCCTCACTCCTCCAGCAGCTGGAGGGGCATACCCCCACAGAGTGCATGTTCCATGTCCACTGCCTCAATAAATGGCAGGATGCACTCCTGCCCACCACTGCCCCACTATCCCAATGGCAAAAGACAATGGGATGGCATATATAAAACTCTGAAAGAAAAGTTGCCATCCAAGAATCATATATCCAGCTATGTTGTCTTAAATATGATAGCAAAACTAGGACATTCCCAAATAAACAGAAATTAAGGAAATTTATAAAAAAAACAGACCAATTTTGCAAGAAATATTAAAGGGAATCATTTGGACAGAGAACTAATGACATGACACAATAACCTGAGATTAATATACACAACAGCATCACCCAGATACCAATCCAAACAAAGAAATCTCAAAAGTAAATTGTTGTTGTTGTTGTTGTTATGTGCCGATGAGTCAGACCCGACTCATAGCGACCCCTCCTTGGGTTTCCGAGGCAGTATCACTACGGAAGTAGATTGCCCCTTCTTCCTTCCGAGGAGTGGCTGGTGGGTTGGAACCGCCAGCCTTCTGGTTAGCAGTCAAGTGCCGTTAGGTACTAGCTACCAGAGCTCCTCAAAAGTAAATTAAAGCCATAAAACTAAAAACAGGGAACTGGAATTGTCAATTTGTAATTCACAACTTTGAAACAAAAAGGGGGAATAAATGCTACAGTCATAGAATTTAATTTAAAGAGGAAGTTAAGATGATATCAAGAAATAACAGACTTTTAAATTTAAGAAGACAAAGGTAAATCTCAGAGTAATCATGAAGAAAATTAATAAACCTACTCACCAAAAAAAGAAGAAAATCATAAAGACTCAGCAACAAAATCAACAACAGTGAAGGAAATGAAAAGAAAATCCATAAACAAAAAGAACTCAGCACAGAAAATTAAACAGAACAAAGAGATTGTTAATACCACAAAAAAAAAAAATTACAGCAATAAATTCATACCTATTGATAATCATAGTATATTACATGGTTTAAATGTACCAGTCAAGAGACAGAGAGTGCTGGAATGGATTGAAAACACATGACCCGACAATGTTGCCCATGAGAGACATACCTTAAACATAAAGAAATGAATAGGTTTAAAATCAAAGGATGGAATATATCAAGCAGACAGTAACCAAAAAGAGGAGGAGTGGCAATATTAATCTCTGACAAAACAGACTTTAAGTCATAACCCATCATAAGAGACAAAGAAGGGAAATGCATAATGATTAAAAGATCAATCCACCAAGACATAACCATGTTATTGTTGTTAGGTGCCATACAGTTGGTTCCAACTCATAGCAACCCCTATGTCCAACAGAATGAAACACTGCCTAGTCCTAGCCCATCTTCACAGTCTATGCTTGAGCTTCACAGCTATGCTTGAGCTCATTGTTGCAGCCACTATGTCAATTCATCTCACTGATGGTCTTCCTCTTTTTTGCTGACTCTACTTTACCATATGTGATAGTTAAGATTATGTGTCAACTTGGCTGGGCCTGGTTTTGAGTAGCTGGGATATAGTGATTTCTCATGATGAGGCTGGTAATCAACTCCATTGAGGAATCCACTGGAGCAGCTGAGTAGCTGCTTTAGCGATGTGGTATGCTTACGGTATCTAAGAAAACAGCTTTGAGAAAGGTCTCAGTGCTTTCGGCATGCTTGGACACTGCATTTGGCCAAGTCTTCATCTCAATGGCTCACCATGTTGCCTGCCAATCTTGGCATTGTTTCTGGACTTGAACTAGTGGCCTCCCATGTTACTTGATAATCTTGGGACTGTGCCATTTTACTTGTCAACTTTGGGTTTGTCAGCCTCGGCAGTCAGCAATTACCTGAGTCAAGAGGTACCTCCAGCTCCAGTGGGCAAGGAGCAAAAGGCAGACCTAAAGCCCAAGATCTGGCTTCACCCAGACCCTGGAACTGGTACTTTGAACTTCAACTTCTGGCCTCCTAAATTATAAGAGGATAAGTCCCTGTTTATTAAAGCCATCTCCACTTGTGGTATTTTCTGCTAGAGCAGTACTAGAGAACCAAAACACCAAGTATGATATCCTTCCATTTAAAAAGGTCTTTTGCAGAAGATTTGCCCAGTGTAATACGACATCTGATTTCTTGACTGCTGCTTCCATGGGTGTTGACTGTGGATCCAAATAAAATGAAATCTCTGACAACTTCAAACTTTTCTCCATTCATCAGGGTGTTGCTTATGATCCAGTTGTGAGAATTTCTTTCCTTATGTTGAGGTGTAATCATACTGAAGAGTGTAGTCTTTGCTCTTCATCAGTAAATGCTTCAAGTCTTCTTCACTTTCAGCAAGCAAGGTTGTGTCATCTGCATATCACAGGTTGTTCATGAGTCTTCCCCCAATCCTGATGTCACATTCTTCTCCCACCCTCTCATATAATTTTCTCAGCATATAGATTAAATAAGTATGGTGAAAGGATACAACCTTGATACACACCCTTCCTGATTTTAAACCATGTAGTGTACTCTTGTTCTGTTCGAATGCCTCTTGGTTTATGTACAGGTTCCTCACGGGCACAATTAAGTGTTCTGGAATTCTCATTCTTCATAATGTTACTCATAATTTGTTATGATACACACAGTCAAATGCCTTTGCATAGTCAATAAAACACAGGTAAACATCTTTCTGGTATTCTTTGCTTTCCACCAAGATCCATCTGACATCATCAATGATATCCCTCACTCCATGGCCTCTTCTGAATCCAGCTTGAATTTCTGGAATTTCCCTGTCAATATACTGCTGCAGGGAGCTCTGGTAGCATAGTGGCTAAGACACTTGCCTGCTAACCAGATGGCTGGCGGTTCAAACCCACCAGCCACTCCTCGGAAGGAAGGTTGGGCAATCCTACTTCCGTAGTGATACTGCCTCAGAAACCCAAGGAGGGGTCGCTATGAGTCGGGGCCAACTCGACGGCACATAACAACAACAACAATACTGCTGCAACTGTTTCTTAATTTTCTTCAGCAAAATTTTATTTGCGTGTGATATTAATGATATCGTTTGATAATTTCCATTCTCTATTGGATCACCTTTCTTTGGAATGGGCAAAAATATCAATCTCTTCCAGTAAGTTGGCCAGGTAGCTGTCTTCCAACTTTTTTGGCATAAGCAAGTAAGCACCTCCTGCCCTGCATCCATTTGTTGAAACATCTCAATGAGTATTCCATCAATTCCTGGGGCCTTGTTTTTTTGCCAATTTCTTCTGTTCAATTGGACTTCTTCCTTCAATACCATTGTTATTTTATTATTATTATTATTTTAAGAGCTTGTTTTACATTCAAAGTCACACATACATTTAGTTTCATTAATACCATTGTTCTTGATCATATGCTACCTCTTGAAACAGATGAATATTGACCAATTCTTTTAGTACAATAACTCTGTGTATTCTTTTCATCTTTTTTGACACTTCCTGTGTCGTTCAATATTTTGCCCATAGAATCTTTCAATGTTGCAACTCAAGGCTTGAATTTTTTCTTCAGTTCTTTCAGCTTGAAAAATACCAAGGATGTTCTTCCTTTTTAGTTTTCTAACTCCAGGTCTTCGCACATTTCATTGTAATGCTTTACTTTGTCTTTCTGAAGCGGCCCTTTGAAATCTTCTGTTCAGTTCTTTTATTTCATCATTTTTTCCATTCACTTTAGCCAGTCTCTGTTCAAAAGCAAACTTCAGAGTCTCTTCTGACATCAATTTTGGTCTTTTCTTCCTTTCTCATTTTTTAATGACCTTTTGCTTTCTTCATATATGATGTTCTTGATGTCATATCACAACTTATCTGGCTGTCAGTCATCAGTGTTTAATGCATCTAATCTATTCTTCAGATGGTCTCTAAATTCAGGTAGGATATAATCAAAGTCAAATTTTGGCTCTCATGCACTTGTTTTAATTTTCTTCAGCTGCAATTTGAACTTGTATATGAGCAATTGTTCCAGTCAGCTCCATTGCCTCTTTCCACAGCTTTAGTAAATTTGATTTCTTGTGTATTCCACCTGGAGAGGTCCACATGTATAGTTGCCATTTATGTGGTTCAAAAAAGGGATTAGCAATGAATAAGTCATTGGTCTTGCAAAATTCTATCATGTGATCTCTGGTGTCATTTCTATCACCAAGGCCATATTTACCAACTACGGAGGATTCTTCTTCTTATGTACCCAATGGCAGAGCACCAAAATATATAAAACAAGCTCTAATAATATTGAAATGAGAAATTTTCCACAATAACATTTGGGAGACATTAACACACCAATATCAACAAAGGGCAAAGCAACTAGAAAGAAACTCAATAGAAGATACAGAAGCTCTAAATAATGCAATCAACAAACTTGACCTCATAGATATATACAGGACACTAAACCCAACAGCAATACAGTACACATTCTTCTCCAATACACATAGATAATTCTTCAGAATAGGCCATATTTTAGGCCACTAGCAAACCTCAATAAATTTCAAAATATCAGAATAATACACAGTATCTTTTCTCATCACAATGCTACAAGACTAGAAATCAGTCACAGGAAGAACAAGGAAA
>NW_006921630.1:14479977-14481539 GCF_000298275.1 Orycteropus afer afer
GACAAAGCAAAAGCAATGCTCAGAGAAAAATCTGAAGCAATAAACAAACAAAATTAAAAAAAGAAGAAAGGGCCTAGTTCAATAGCTTAACCTTTCAACTCTAACAAATAGAAAAATAGCAACAAAACAAGCCCACAGTCACCAGAAGAATGGAAATAATAAAGATTAGAGCAGAAATAAATGAAACACAAAATAGAAAAACAATAGAGAGAATCAACAAGACTAGAAGTTGGTTCTTTGAGAAGATCAAAAATACTGACAAACCACTGACCACACTGACAAAGGAAGAGAACGAGAAGATTCAAATAACCGAAGTAAGAAATGAGATGGGTGATGTTACCATAGAAATAAATAATAATAAATAAGAAGAATCATAGCAGAACATTGTAAAAAACTGTACTCTAACAAATTAAAAAATCTAGAAGAAATGGACAAATTTCTAGGAACACACCACCTACCTAAACTAACAGAACCTGAGGTAGGAAATTTAAAGACTTACAACAAATGAGGAAATTAAAGAAGTCATAAAAAAAAAAAACCCTTCCTCTACCCCCCAAGAAAATCCCCAGCCTCAACATCTTCAGTAGAGAATTTTACCAAACATGCAGAGAAGAGTTGTTACCAATTCTACTCAAACTATTCCAGAACAAAAAAAGGAAACAAATTCTCCGTAATTAATTCTATGAAGCCAGTATAACCATGATACCAAGGCAGACAAAGGCACCACTAAAAAAGAAAATTATTGGCTAACATCTTTCATTAATATAGATGCAAAAATTCTCAACTCAGTTTTAGCCAATGGAACACAACTCTCACTGCCATCAAGTCATATCTGATAGTGAACCCTCCTTGGGTTTCCAAGAAGGTATCACTACGGAAATAGATCGCCCAACCTTCCTTCCAAGGAATGGCTGGTGGGTTTCAATTGCCAGCCTTCTGGTTAGCCTTAGGCAGTATGCCACCAGAGCTCCTGTGGAATACAACAGCATATCAAAAAAATAATCCCTCATGAACAAGTGGGATTCATGCCAGGGATGCAAGGATGGTTTATTAGAAAAGCAATCAATATAATTCACCACATTAATAAATGAGATCATCTCAATTGATGCATAAAAGGTATTTAATAAAATCTAACACCGTTTCCTTATAAAAACTCTCAGCAAAATAAAAATAGAAGGGAGAATCCTCAACATAATTAAGGCCACATATACAAAACCAACAGCCAACATTATTCTCAAAGAAGAGAGACTGAAAGCATTTCCCTTGAGAATGGGAATAAGACAAGGATGCCCTTTATCAGCACTCTTATTCAACATTGTACAAGAAGTCCTGGCTATAGCAATAGCCAATAAAGGGGAATAAAGGGTATCCAAATTGGTAAGGAAGAAGTAAAACTATTCCTATCAGTAGATGACATAATCCTATTGCAGTGTAGTAAACTACTTAGTATGGCTTTTCTACCCATGTTGTTGTTGTTGTTGTTATGTGCCGTCGAGTCGGCCCCGACTCATAGCGACCCCTCCTTGGGTTTCCGAGGCAGTGTCACTACGGAAGTAGGATTG
>NW_006921630.1:14481916-14491166 GCF_000298275.1 Orycteropus afer afer
AAAGAGACGCAAGAGACAGGCATTGCTGAGTGAGACACCGAGGGACCAGCACTGCTGGGAAAGAGACAGTGAGAGACTGTTGGCTGAGGGATGGTGGGCTGGGAGAGAGGCTGAGCATTTTTCCTGAACTCGAATTGTAGCCTGTGGTGCTTCCCTAATAAACCCCATAATCTGTAAGCACAATGTGGCCACTGCAGCGAATTAGTGAACCCAAGAGAGAGGTGGTGGGAGCTTTGGAAGGAACCATTGGAGAAAGGGCTGGAGGGAGGCAGCATGTCTGGCCTCGCAGGAATAGGCCTTGGGCTATTGATGGTAATTCTGTCTTCCTTTTGTGGGATTAGAGGAGGTCAGAACATGTGGCCTCCTTGCTCTTTTAGCACCTATACATAGAAAATCACAAAGAATCCATAAGAAAGTTATTGGAGCTAATAGAAGGCTTAAAAAAAGTGGCAGTTTACAAGATCAGCATACAAAAATCAGTTGGATTCCTCTACACTAACAAAGAGAACACCAAAAAGGACATCATGAAGGTGATACCATTTACAATAGCCATCAAAAGGATAAAACACCCACAAATAAATCTAACTAGGGATGTAAAAGACTTATGCAGAGAAAACTACAGAAGATTGCTTCAAGAAACTAAAGGAGACTTACATAAATGGAAAAACATACCATGCTCATAGATAGAAAGACTTAACATCATGAAAATGTCAATACTACCCAAAGTAATCTATAGATATAAGCTATCCTGATCCAAATTCCAACAACATTCTTTAAAGAAATGGAAAAACTAATTACCAACTTCTCTTGGAAAGGAAAGAGGCCTCAGATAGCTAAAGCATTACTAAAGAAGAAGAAGAAAGTAGTAGGTCTCACACTTCCTGACCTCAGAACCTAGTAAACAGCCACAGCAGTCAAAAAAAAGCCTAGTACCAATACAACAACAGACACACAGACCAATAGAACAGAATTGAGAATCCAGAAATAAATCCATCTATCTATGGACAGATGATATTCAACAAAGGCTCAAAGTCAATTAAATGTGGAAGAGATAGTCTATTTAACAAATGGTGCTGGCAAAACTTGATATCCATTTGCATAAAAATTAAACAGGACCCATACCTCACACCATACACAAATACTAACTCAAAATGGATCAAAGATCTAAATCTTAAACCTAAAGTTATAAAGTTCACAGAAAAAAAAAAAGAGAGAGAAAGCCAGGGACCTTAATCTTAATGGCTTAAGTCGAATATCAAATATAACTAACAGTGCACAATTAGCAGAAGATAAACTAGATAACTGTGACCTAAAAATTAAATACTTATGCTTATCAAAAGACTTCACCAAAAGAATAAAAAGAGAGCTTACAGACTGGTAAAATTTTTTGACAATGACATATCTGAGAAGGGTTAATCTCTACGATGTATAGAAAACTCCAATACCTCACAACAAAAAGACAAAAGATCCAGTTGAAAAATGGGGAAATGGCATGAACAAACCATTCAGGACATTCAGGCAGTTAACAAACACATGAAGAGATGCTCGCAATAATTAGCCGACTACTCCCCAAACCCAAATCCACTGCCATTGGGTTGATTCTAACCATAGCAACCCTATAGAACAGGATAGAACTGCCCTGTAGGATTTCCCAGGTTGTAAATCTTTACAGAAGCAGATTGCCTCATCCTTCTCCCATGAGTTGGTAGGTTCCAAATACCAATCTTTGGTTTAGCAGCTGAATGCTTAACCACTGCACCACCAGGGCTTCTCATTAGCCATTAGAGGGCTGGGACACAAATAAACTTATGTTCACTGTAGAATTATTCACAACAGCAAAAAGATGGAAACAACCTAAGGGTCCATCAATGGAGGAATGGATAAAGAAATCATGTTACATATGTACAATGGACTACAACACAACAATAAAAAATAATGATGAATCCATGAAACAACACAGACGAATCTGGAGGACATTATGCTGAGTGAAATAAGTTAATCACAAAAGGACAAATATTATATGGGACCACTATAATAAAAAGGTGGTGCTCTGGTGGCGTAGTGGCTAAGGCTTTTGACTGCTAACCAGAAGGCTGGTGGTTCAAACCCACTAGCCACCCCTCGGAAGGAAGATTAGGCAATCTACTTCCATAGTGATACTGCCTTGGAAACCCAAGGAGGGGTCACTCAGTCAGATCCAACTCGACGGCAGTGAGTTTGGGTTTTTTAATAATAAAAAGTCAAGAATAGATTTACACAGAGAAAGAAACATTCTTTGATGGTTACCAGAAATGGAAGGCGGAAGGAGGAAGAATCACTAACTAGACAGTAGACAGTAGACACATGTCAATTCTGGTATAAGGGAAGGCAATATGGGGGGAAGTCAGTACAATGTAGCCAAGGCAAAGAAAACATTGAGAGATACACAAGAATAAAGGACAACCAGGATAAATAGTAAAACATACACAATCCTGCAACAACAGTAATAACAAACAATAATTTGTAAGTGGATACATAAGTAGATAATAAGTAGGCTAGATAGGTATGGGAGGTCATATAAGACAAGACCTATGTGCATATACAGTTATGGCTATGGATTTTTCTATGTGCATATTTCTATGTGCTGCATGTATATTCATATATATATATGTATATATATATACATATATATGTTGTTGTTGTTGTTATTTGCCATTGAGTCGGCCCCAACTCATAGCAACCCCTCCTTGGGTTTCCAAGGCAGTATCACTACGGAAGTAGGAATGCCCAACCTTCCTTCCGAGGAGTGCCTGGTGGGTTTGAACCGCCAGCCTTCTGGTGAGCAGTCAAGTGCCTTAGGCACTACGCTACCAGAGCTCCTAAATTATGTCATATGTATAATTTTTCCTTTTAATTAGCAATGTAAAATTTTTAAAAATATCCCTGGAGAAATGCTGAGTTTGGTTGTCAACACATCACAATGTATATTTATATAAATAACATTTGGAGATATTAAGAGTTCACATTCCCTTTCTCAGATATCCATTAATGTTAATAGTTGGAATGATCTAAAATAAGCAAAGCAGTTAGTTTTGGCATACCCCAAGAGTTTCTCATAAAAGTACTGAATAACAATTTTGAAAAGAAGAAATGTCAAAACTTGAAACATGTCAGTATTTGGGTCACTAAACTTGTCATGGGTCAGTAGACATTCCTTATGGCTTTTCTCAGAATTTAGAATCCTAGAGTCCACTGAAAATGATGATGAATCCAAGGTCAGAGGAAATCCCAGAGTCTAGGTGACATATGGGAGCTCTGGTAGCGTAGTGCCTAAGGCACTTGACTGCTAACCAGAAGGCTGGCGGTTCAAACCCACCAGCCACTCCTCAGAAGGAAGGTTGGGCAATCTACTTCCATAGTGATATCGTCTTGGAAACCTAAGGAGGGATTGCTATGAGTCGGATCCAACTCCACGGCACATAACAACAACAACAACAACAGGTGACAAATACTCTTTGCCAAAGAGTGCTGAGTAAGGTAACTATGTTATTTCAAATTCAATAACAAATTACATGATTCAAGAATGTCTGGTTTAAGCATTGTGCTCTTTTAAAATCTATCTACATCAGATAAGCTCACAACGCAACTCAAAAGATTAGATAGGAAATTTAGGGACCAGTGAGATTATGTTAATGGAGGAGGAACAATTCGGAAAAGAAGGGTGAGAATTGTCACACAACTCAGCATGTAATCAACGTCACTGAATTGTACATGTAGAAATTGTTGAATTGCTGTATGTTCTGCTATATATATTCTCAACAACAATAAATTTTTTTAAAAAAAAAGGAGTACTTACATATTTTTAAATTCCTAAGAAAAGAAGAAATAATGTATTGGCAATACGTCATTTAAGATAAGGGTCTTTTTATTTAAACCTTCATCTTAAATTTTATTTAAATACTCAATGACCCAAATGTGATCCTATTTGACACTATGGGAACTGGTGCCATATAAAGAGTTGGAAGGAGGGAAACCGTGGGAAGAAATATTCTGGGACACAAAGGTCAATAAAGATTCCAGACATCCTCTTAAATTTGGCTATAGTGTCTAGAGTGGGAGCCAAGAACAGAAAACGGAAAAAAAGAAAATGAAGCCCATCATTTATTTCTTTTTATTACTGTCAACTCTGCTGCTTCTTGGCTGGAAAAAGGGATAGTCATGTTAAGTACTAAGATTCCACATTTCCATCCCTTTAAGACAAATACAAGGAGCTCTAGGGGTGCAGTACCTAGAGCGTTTGACTGCTAACCAGAAGGTTAGCAGTTCAAACCCACCAGCTGCTCCACAGAAGGAAGAGGAGCAAGCTACTTCTGTAAAGATTTACTGCCTTGGAAACCCAACGGGGATCGCTATGAGTCAAAATTGTCTTGATGAGAGTGAGTTGGGTTTTGTTTAAGGGGGGGGGCAAAGAAAAAATACAAAAAGAGATAAGAATAGCTTAGCATTTCTTTAGGAATTAAAACATTCAATGCAGGAAATTCATGAGACCCAGACTGAGAAGTCCATACAAGAGCTTCTTTTATCTAGTATCCCAAGGGAGTCAAGTACCAGCCAGTCTGCCTGCCAGCCTGTGCCTCCAACTCTTCAGAGAAGCAATACATGAGTTTTAAACCTGGAGTTGAATAATACATCAGATTGAAAAGGGCTTGCTATTTTTAAAGTTCCCATGTATAATTTCAAATTAGAGTATATTCTGTTTTGGACTGAAATTTAAACACTGAAGAGTTTTTGTTTGGTTTGGTTGCGATACTACAGATACCAAAAAGTTACCCGTACTAGAAGTATGAAGACCTGAGTTTCAATCCTGTATCTACCATTACTAGTTAAGTGGACAGGGGCAGTATACTCAGCCTCTCAGATTACAATACAAGAATTGGATTCTGTGCTTATCTTTAAGGTCTGGTAAAGCTCTATTGATCTATGAATCTTTCTAGAGCAGCAATCTAAAAGAATCATCATGTGAGCCACAAATGTAATTTTAAATTTCCAAGTTTAAAAAATGTTTTAAAGAGATTAAATTTATTTTAATATTTTATTTAACCCAATGTGATCAAGTAGCATCCCTTCAATATATAATGACTATTAAACATTATCAAGGAGGTCTAGATAGTGGGTAGACATTTGGCAGCTAATCAGAATATCAGCAGTTGAGACCCACCAGCTGCTCTGTGGAAGGAAGATGAGGGATCTTCTTCCATGAAGATTTACAGTCTTGGAAACCCAATAGGGGCTTCTATGAGTTGGAATCAACTAGATGGCAGCAGCTTTGGGGTTTTTTTTTTATTTTATCAAACATTATTAATGAGAGAGCTTTCTTTTTTTTTTTTCCACTAAGTTTTCAAAATCTGATGTGCATTTTATACTTACCTCATATCTTAATTCAGACTAGCCAAATTTCAAGTGCTCAGTGGACTTACATATCTAATGTCTCCCATATTGGACAGCACAGATTTAGAAGGCTTGAACTCTTCTTACTTAAACATATAACCTACTTTTAAAATGAGAATCTACTTAAAGTAGAAAAGTTATTCATTAAAATGTTACAATTAACATGCCAAAGGAGCTATAAGGGAAACTATGATCAACAAAGAAAGGGATAGGCCTATCTTTGTTCTCAAGTGCTGCTACAACAGAAATACCACAGGTGGATGGCTTTGGCAAATAGATACTTCTTCTCTCACAGGTTAGGAGGCTAGAAGTCTGAATTTAAGGTAGCCGCTGTAAGGGAAGCTTTTCTCTTTCTCTGGTTCTGGAGGAAGTTCCTTGTCTCCTTTCAACATCTGTGGACCTAAGCAGACTAAAAGGCCACTAACAACAACAACCCTTTCCTATTCTCCACCAAATCATACTGGATTATGTAATGAAAGAGAGAGTAGCTCCAGTGGTACAGTGGTTAAAGCATTTGGCTGCTAACCCAAAGGTCAGTGATTTGAACCCACCAGTTGCCCCACGGGAGAAAGATGAGGGAATCCATTTCCATAAAGATTGTTGTTGTTATGTGCCATCAAGTCAGACCCAACTCATAGCGACCCCTCCATGGGTTTCCGAGGCAGTATCACTACGGAAGTAGACTGCCCCATCTTCCTTCCAAGGAGTGGCTGGTGGGTTTGAACCGCCAGCCTTCTGGTTAGCAGTCAAGTGACTTAGGCACTATGCTACCAGAGCTCCCTCCATAAAAATTACAGCCTTATAATCTATTCCATGCTATAAAGTCACTATGAGTCGGAATTGACTCAATGGCAGTGGGTTGGGTTTGGTTTAAGGAGTGAGATATAAATGAAGCCACTGAGATTCAGGAGGTGTTTTTTTGTTCTCTTTTGTTTTTTTCATTCTGATTAATGTACAACTGAAATCTGGCTTCTTACTTCTGCCAATTGATCACCATTGTGGCCAGACTCCATATATTGACAAGAAGGGCACTGGAAGTGGCGTGGTAGTAAACCAGATCTCTAAAACAACATCAACAGAAAAACAAGCTCCCCCCATAGCTAATTTCAAGCTACTGACATGATGTTACAGAACTCGAGTTGGGAGAGGATTCACAAAATTGGCTCCTTTCTGCCAGCCAGCGTGAGATGACTCCTGGTACACCACTGGGAACAGGCTCCCCACCTTGTCCATGCCTAGAAAAGCATCTTCCTACTGCACTTCCCTACTTCAAGTGGAGAGGTATGTGTAGAATCTAGAGAATAATTATTTAAAAGCTTCTATTTAAACCATTGTGTATTTTTTGTAATGAATAAATAAACCAGAATACCTTAGATACAGTAATTTGTAAATTCAACAAGCTGTTGAAAAGAATCTAATTAGTATTAATTACAATACTAAAGTGTCCTGACACATTATAATACCATTGCTTCTGTAGAGGCATTGTGTTTAAACACTCTGAAACATTAATTAGTCTACAGAACAAATGTGTGAGATAGGTATTATTCTGCAGTGTGTGAAAGCCAATTATTTACTCTGGGAAGGCCTGCTACAATTACGGATAGTAAAAATAAATTGATTCGCATAATAGTAGCATTGGTAAACCTGAAAATATGTTACCTTCATTTCTGACTCCTTTTACCTCACTGGGTATTACTACTGTCCCTATTTTACATGTAAGAAACCAAAGGGAGCCAGTTGACAGATGAAAAATCTGGAGAATCCAGCTTCCGAATCAGTGAGCATTCAGTAGACTACCATACCTGTTTTTCAAGTTTAAGAGTCTCTTTATTAGCAAGAGAAGCCCTGGTGGTGCAGTGGTTAAGTCTCTCAGTTCATAACCAAAAGGTCAGCAGCTAAACCCACCAGGTACTTTGCAGGAGAAAGATGTGGTAGTTTTCTTCTGTGAAGATTTACTGCCTTGGAAACTCTATGGAGAAGTTCTACTCTGTCCTACAGGGCTGCTTTGAGTCAGAACTGACTCAACAGTGGATTTGTTTTGTTTTTTTTCTTTTATAATAAACATACTATTTTATGGAAAATTTATTTATAGTGAACTACTAAGCCTGCTTTCTTTACTATTTTTTGTTCCATATTATTTTTTGCTAACATTTAGATGAATTTTAACTTCTATTTTCAGCTATTTATGGTCTACCATCTCATCTCAAAAATAGCCAAATCAAAAAGGATAATTATGGTTGCATGACATGATGAATGTAATCAATGTCATGTAACTGTACATGTAAAAATTATTGAATTGGCAAATGTTTTATAATAAATATATGTATCCCCTACTATCCACAAGTAGACTGTTCTTCTGAGAACTTTTGTAAGCTGAAATGGCGTAGAGCAAAGACGCAACTACCATTAATTTTTAAGCTTTAACTTTTTGAGCTTTCCCAAGACCTAAAACATAATCTAGCAAACCATACCAAATAACACATAAAACCGAAAGCAATGTTAACATATAGTGTTCACAGACACACTTCAAAGCTAAGGCAACTTGATGCTGAGATGCTGAGTGTAGATTCTGGGGAAGGAGCTTGGTGACATGGCTCTTGCTGCTCAGGATACACGCTGTCTCCTTAATGGCTCACAGCAAAACAAACACTGAACTCGAGTTAAGCGTCTCACCTTTTCTGCAAAAGTGAAAATCCTCTTTAGATCCCTTTCAGTCAGCAAAAACAGTCCTAACATAGGTCGTTCATAAAAGCAAAGTGGTATAAAGCAAGCTTTCAAAGAGCAGGGAACACCTTTATATTTTACAACAATATTTAAAAAAAAGAAAAATACAGCCAAATTATTTAGAATTAAGGTATGAAACCAAAGGCTTAATAAAATGTTTCAGATTCTGATTCCAAGATGGCAGAATAGGCAGAAAGACTGCACAGACCCTCTTCAACAAAGAAAAGGGGAACCAATTAACACAGACGCAGAAGATAATCCTGAACCCCTGAGCCTTGAAGGGAAGGACACAGAAGTAGACTAAACCCCAACTAACAGAAGAATTTGCATGAAAATACCAAAAAAGGAGACACACGGAGTTGCAGGTCTGGCAGCAATCCTGACAGCACAGACAGCTTGGAGATTCCCGAGTGGTGGTAGGACCTAAGAATTAACCTAAAAATCAGCCCTGCTAGCCAGACACTGCACAGAGGACTGCTCTGGTGGCTGTGGAATGAAAGGGGAAGCAGCAGTGAAGAGGAAGACAGGCTGAGCTGTAGACTTTTGCCAGTCGGGAGGGTGCTGCCATTTTGAATGTTTACAAACGGCTTGACCATTTTGGATATTTAAAGAGACAGCACGCTGAAAGATTCCAGGGGCTTAAGAACAGGTTCTGCTTGTCAGTAACCCCAAGGACACTCTGGGCCTGCACAAGTGAAAAGATGCAACATTCCTCTTGTTACTCTTATACCCCACAGCTTCTTGGTGTATGGAGGTGCAGCCATCCCCCACTCCCACCCACCTTCTCAGCCCACAGGAAATCCATCCCAGTCTGAGTGCTCAGACAGAGCCTGGGTGCCCTGCCCTGTCCTCCACCAATTTTTTTCTTTTTCTTTTTTCTTTTTCTCTTTCTTTTTTCTGATGTTTAGTTTGCTTGTATTTGTCTGTTTTAAAACTACTATTATTATTAATACTTTTGTCCTTTTACTATTACTCTTAATTCTTCCCCTCTCAGGTCCTAGTTTACACCTTTTTTTTTCTTTTCCCTATAACTGGTAAAAAATTATTTTTTTATTTAAATTATTTCCTTTTCTTTCTTTTGTTGTTCTGCCTTTTTTCT
>NW_006921630.1:14501113-14516262 GCF_000298275.1 Orycteropus afer afer
ATGATCTGAATTCCCAGGTGTATAGTAGAGCTGACAAGGGGCAAGGTTGTAGTCACTGCTTGGTCACAGTCAGCTACCAAGAAAGACCGAGTAGCTGAACCTGTGGGCTTGGGACCATAGTCGCAGGGGACATCAAGCTCAATTGGCATAACATACTACACAAAACATTGTTCTGCCTCCTACTTTGGCGAGTAGTAACTGGGATCTTAAAAGCTTGCAAGCTGCCATCTAGATGCAACGATGGGTCTCTCCTCATCCAGAGCAAAGAAGAATGAAGGAAACCAAAAATTCATGGAAACAATTAGTCCTAGCGACTGGTACACCATCTGATCTGCAGCCTATACAACTATGAGACCAGAAGAACTAGATAGTGCCTGGCTACTACTGTCAACCACTTGGAAGGGGATCTATGTAGGAGATCCTGGATAGAGAGGGAGAACAATGTGGAACCAAACTCAGAATCATTTGGAGAAAAAAAAGAGGGGGGAACCAGGTGTCCTGGTCATATAGAGCCTGGTGGAACCACTGAGACTATGGTCCCTAGCTGCCCTTTAGGTCTGGAATTGAACCCATGCCAAACAATAGACAGGCATATGAGCTGAACATGTACCTGAGGCAGATACACTCCTTGGAGAGAACAATCATGAGAGAAAGAAGGGCTGCTTATGCCCAGGGAGACAACTCAGGGGGCAGGAGTGCATGGAGGGATGGACACAGGGAAGAGGTAACTATCAGGAGGAAGTATGAGGGAAGCTGTTGTATTGTGGTAAATTGTGGTCAATGTCATGAAACAAAGTGTATGTGAAAGTGAATTTGCTCTGTAAATTTTCACCCAAATCACAATAAATAAATAAATAAAAATAAAATGTTTCAACTAAGACCAAGAGAAAGTCATGATCAGCTTGTTTGAAGTGGCTAGAATACCTCTCTTCAGGCACTGTTCAAATCCTATGAAGTTGATACAACTTTCTGTTTTTTGGGGGGGTTTTTTAAGAAAAAAAAAAAAAAAAACCTATGTAGACAAGACCTGGAATTTCTAGAAGAGTATTTGATATCCTGTTATCTTTTCTCTGGGACATTTATTTGTCTCAGGCAAATAGACACACACATAGTAGGCAGTCGATAAATGTTAGCTTTTACTGTTGTCATTATTATGATCATTTGTCAGACCATGAGTTATTACTTTTAATTTAGAGCTGACATCCCAGTTGATATGCACATGTCTTAGTCATACTCTGAAATTCTTGTTTACTTTAAATATAAACAGTACATTTCAATTAACGTTACTAATTTAATCCTTCAATGTAGCCAAACCGTTTTAGATATTTATACTTCAGATATTACACATTTTCCGTTGTTAATAAAATATATCTTTATTCTAACTCCATGCTTGTGTCTCTTTTGTTTAGGCAATTATTCAGACATTCAGCATGACTACATAGGAAATAATTTTTTTAAACAAACACATTCAGTCAAAATTTGGAAAAACTCTGAATTCTTTTGAGCTAATCATGACAACTGCTACTTGTCCTGTGTCAGCCCCAGAGGTAATGGCCATGACCACTACCAACAATATCCCTTTGAAAGAGCATTCACAATTTCTCATTTTTGAATTGTCCCCACTCGTCTGCCCTGGCCCCTGACCAGCTGCATCTCAACTGCTCCTCATGCACATACAATTCTCTTCAGGAGCTTTGCTTCTCTCCCACATCTACTGAGACTGTAGATAGCAGATCAGTACAGCTACAGTGACCCCAGATTAGCCAACAGGCTTCCAAAAGGCAGCAGTCACAATGCTCTTTGCTAAAGACTGGAAACTAGAATTCTTTTTTATGTCTTCCATTTCTTTCCTCATTGCATTCATGTTTTCCTCTACTTTAGCATATGTTGTTAGTTGCCATCAAGTTGGCTCTGACTCATGGCAACCCAATACACAACAGAATAAAACTCTGCCCAGTCCTGCACCATCTTCATGATCATTGGCATGTTCGAGTCCAGTCCAACCAACAGTGTTTTGATGTTATCCATAAGATTTTCATTAGCTAACCTTCAGAAGTAGATTGTCGTAACATTTTTCCTAGTCTGTCTTAGTCTGGAGACTCCCTTAATACTTGTCCACTATGCATGACCCTGGCGGTTCAAACCCACCAGCCACTCCTCGGAAGGAAGGTTGGGCAATCCTACTTCTGTAGTGATACTGCCTCGGAAACCCAAGGAGGGGTCGCTATGAGTCGGGGCCGACTCGACAGCAAAAGAACAACAACAACAATAATGCATGACCCTGCCAATATAGACCTGTGGCATAGCTTCCAGCATCATAGCAACCTGCAAGCCACCACAATACAACAAACTGCAGACTTCACCATACAGAGCATATTTATAACTGTTTTAACATTCTTGTTAAATTTCAACATCTCTGTATTTGGATCTGTTTCAATTAATTTTTTTTTCCTCCTAATTATGGACATTTCCCTGATTCTTCATTTGCCCAGCTATTTTCAATTAGATACTAGATATTGTGGATTTTATGTTGCTGAATGTGCATTTTGTTGTACTCCTATAAAGAAGGCTGGACTTTGTTCTGGCATGCAATTAAATTACTTGGGATCAGTTTGATCCTCTCGAGGTTGCTTTTAAATTTTTTATTAGAGAGGTCCCAGAGGAGATTTTAGTCTAGGGCTAATTTCTGCTCTCTACAACTGAGGACTCTATCCAATCAATACCCTGTGTATTACAAGGTCTTTCTACTTCGGATTATGAGAATGTAAACTATTCCCAGCTCTGTGTAAGCTCCAGATGTTGTTGTTGTTGTTATGTGCCGTCGAGTCAGACCCGACTTATAGCAACCCGTCCTTGGGTTTCCGAGACAGTATAACTACAGAAGTAGATTGCCCCATCTTCCTTCCGAGGAGTGGCTGGTGGGTTTGAACCGCCAGCCTTCTGGTTAGCAGTCAAGTGCCTTAGGCACTACGCTACCAGAGCTCCTAAGCTCCAGATAGTGTTTGGTTATTCCTTTTCAGGTGTTTCTTTTCCTATCTCATGGAGTTTCACTCTGTGCGTGTATAGATTGGTAAGCAGCTAAGGGCTCAGGGAACTACTCTGCAGTGACCCTGGGTGGTATAGTTAACACATTCAACTGCTAACCAGAAGGCTGACATTTGAGTTCATCCAGAGGTACCTCAGAAGAAAGACCTCCAATCTACATTTGAAAAACCCACCATTGAACACCCTATGGAGCACAGTTCTACTCTGACAACCTTGGGGTTACCATGAGTCAGAATCGACAGGAACTGGTTAACGGCTCTGCAGATCTCCAGGTTTCTCTGCGCAGCTCTCTCCTCTTCTCCACTAATTTGGCCTGCAAATTCTAGCTGCCTTGGTCTCCCCAAACTCCCATTCTGTCTCCTCAAATCAGTGAGACAGATGATCTTTGTTTGGAGTCGCCCTCCCTGTGTTATGGCCTAGAAACTATCTCCAAGCAGTCATATGGGCAATTTAGAGCTCATCTTGTAAATGTGCCTCCTCATAGGCATCCTGTGCTGCTTGCTTTTCCAAATTCTCAAAACAGTTTCATATATTTTGTCTCATTTTCTAGTTGTGATGGTGGAAGGACAATTCTCAAAGAATTTAATTCCCTTGTGGATGGAAGTGGACGTCTTCTGGAACTCAAAATTCTTAAAGCAGCAATTTCACATAGTTCCTCAAGATTCCTATGATATGGTCCATCTGGTTGCTTTCCCCATTTCTTCTCTGGTATACAGGCTTTTGAGGGTTTCTCATTTTCCTAAAGCCACTCCACCAGTGCCCAGGAGTTCTGAGCCCCCCATAAGCTGTCTGGAGCCTATTCATTTGCTTGATTTCTTCCCAGATCCACTTTTTCCAAAGGCTGATCCCTCTCCCTACTTTTCTTTGTAAGGTTGAAGTTCCTGGAATGATCTCAGGCATATATCTTAGACTCCTGCCATCTCTTCCCTGCGTCTCAACAAATGCGTCCTCGTTTTTCCTTCCCAAGTCCTCTGAAAGTAGGCTGAATCTGCCAAACTCCTCATTTAGATAGTTCAAATCTCTACTGGAATAGCTTTCTTCTTTTGGGGGGCTAGGAGAGTATAGCTGCGCAGGGGGGGTCAGAAGAAGGCTTAGAAGCTGGCAGTGCAGGCCTTAAATTTCCCCAGCATCCCCACTAGTGCACTGCTAAACACACACACACACACACACCTGCAGGTGGAGCACACACACACACATACCCACAGAGTCCCAGAATTCTCTACAGCTTTAGTCCAGTGCTAGATGTCAGTCTTAATAGTGTTGACCATTATCCTATGGATCACTACTCTCTATCCAAATTACTCTATTTATCTCAGAAGCAGTAATGGAGACTTTGTTATTCTTCAAGGTGTCCTTCACCCTCATTTGCCTCCACTGTCAGCTTGGTTTTAAAAAAAAGAACTCAGGCTTCAAAGTCAAGCATATCTGACTTCTTGGCTCTGTCACTTAAGAATTATGTGGTCTTGGAAATTAATTAGCTTGTGCCTCCATATTCCCATATGTAAATGAGAGTAAGATCATATGAGTTAATGAATATAAAGTCCTAATTCAATGTTTGGCAAGTAATAGGCAATGAATGAACTATAATATATGTTTTCTCTGCTTCCTAGGTATGGAATAAAGCAAGGACCCATACAAAGAGTCAAACCCTGTGCATTTATCTGTCCTCTCTAAGATGCAGGAAGGAGAGGTGATCCTGTAGTTGGACTAAAGGCCAGCTCCATTTGTGGGTAAAATACAACACATCAGCTAGATTCAGAACTTAGTCATGATTTCCAAAGCTCCTGAACTGTCATCTGTATCTTTATGGATACAAGTCTCCTTCAAGTGGATTATCCCAAGGTCTAGATACTTCAACTTAAAGAAAATGAAAATTCTCACAACTGGACCAATAAGCAGCATCACAATAAGTGAAGAAAAGGTTGAAGTTGTCAAAGATTTCATATTACTTGGATCCACAATCAACACCCATGGACGCAGCAGTCAAGAAATCAGATGTTATATTGCACTGGGCAAATCTGCTGCAAAAGACCTCTTTAAAGTGCTGAAGAGCAAAGATGTCTCTTTGAAGACTAGGGTATGCCTAACTCAAGCCGGGATATTTTCAATAGCTTCATATGCATGTGAAAGCTGGACAATGAATAAAGAAGACCGAAGAAGAGTTGATGCTTTTGAGTTGTGGTGTTGGGGAAGATTACTGAAAGTACCATGGACTGCCGAAAGAACTAACAAATCTGTCCTGGAAGAACTGCAGCCAGAATGCTCCTTGGAAGCATGAATGGCCAGACTTCATCTGACCGATTTTGGTCATGTTGTCAAAAGGGACCATTTGGAGAAGGATATCATGCTTGGTAAAATGCAGGGTCAGTGAAAAAGAGAAAGGTCCTCACAAGATGGATTGACACAGTGGCTACAATGATGGTCTCAGGCATAGCAGGGATTGTGAGGCTGGCACAGGACCAGGCAGTGTTTTGTTCTGTTGTACACAGGGTCGCTATGAGTCACAGCTGACCCCACAGCACCTACCAACAACAACAACAAAACTTGGGGAAGAAGCATTGGAAAGGAAGCCCATTTGGCAACAAGACCAAGACCCTAACTTATTTAGCATATCAGCAACTGAGATGATAGTTTTTCCTTCATTTATCTATCCCCTGTGGCTATTTCTTAGTAGGCTATAAACTTGCAAGAGGATAGGGATGCTATTAACTAACCCTGCACACTTCAAAACTGATGTCCTAAATCCTACAGACTTTGCAACAACTGAGAACATATTTGGCAGGACAATTTCTCACTCACTCACCAACGAAGAAGGATCTAAATCCCCTGCCCTTTTATCACTAATTCAACATATACATATTGAGAGCTTCTATTTTCCACTGCACAGCCTGTGAAATTTTCAATTCAGGCTAACCCAGGCATTAGATGATGCTGGAGAAAATCACACACCCAGACAGAAGGGTACAAATTCATGATTACCAAGCACTATATAGTTCCTCAACTTGACTCAGCAAGGATACCCTGTCTCTTTGGCCTGCTCATGTGCTCCAAAACAACCATTTCACATTTTCTCCACTCCTCACACTCACAGCCTGTCTTCCTTACCCTAACTTGCTCTCTCAGCTGATAACTTTGCCTCACACTTCATTGAAAAAACAGAAAGCACTGACAGGGACCTTCTCATCTTCTCACCACCAAATGTGTACTTCTTTTCCTCCCATTACCACATAGAAAGCACCCTTCTCCTCTTTAAAGGCTAGTCCCTTCACAGTACGCTAGATCCTACCCCTCTTCCTTTCTCAAGGATCACTGTTATCCACTTTCTCTTTTATATATCAGCTTTACACTTTCTACTATATCATTATAATCAGCATTCTCTATTTTAATAAATAATAACACAACACCCCACTTCCCCATCCCTTCTGTTCCCCACTGAGAGCTAAACTTCTCAAAATGCCTGCATATAAAATGTGTTTCAACTTTACTCTTAATTTGTTCTTTTTATTTAATTACTTTCATTTTATTACTTTTTTAATTACTTTAATTGTTTAAATAAAAAGTAATTTAAAAAACTACTATAATTAACTGCGTTGTCAGTGAAGGCAAACATGGGTATACGGGATAGATGGGTGGACAGGCTGAACTAGTAGGTATGTCTATGAAGCAGGGAGTGTACCCAAGACCATGTACAGGATTGGCAGACAGTGGTTCTATAAGTTTATTTGTATGATCTAAATTCTCAGGTATATAGTAGAGCTGACAAGGGGCAAGGTTGTAGTCACTGCTTGGTCACAGCCAGCTACCCAGAGGGCTTAAGTAGTTGAACCTGTGGGCTTGGGGCCATAGTCACAAGGGACATCAAGCTCAACTGACATAACATACTACATAAAACATTGTTCTACCTCCTACTTTGGCAAGTAGTGACTGGGATCTTAAAAGCTTGCAAGCAGCCATCTAGATGCAATGATGGGTCTCTCCTCATCCAGAGCAAAGAAGAATGAAGAAAGCCAAAGATTCTTGGAAACAATTAGTCCTAGCAAGTGGTACACCATGTGATCCTCAGCCTATATGACTATGAGACCAGAAGAACTAGATGGTGCCCAGCTACCACTGTCAACCACTCAGAGGGGGATCTATGTAGGAGATCTTGGATAGAGAGGGAGAAGAATGTGGAACAAACTCAAAATCATTTGGATAAAATAAAAAGTGGGGACCAGGTTTGCTGGTCTGATAGAGCCTGGTGGAACCACTGAGACTATGGACTCTTCAGGTCTGGAATTGAACCCATACCTGTGGCTTCCAGCCAAACAAAAGACAGGCATATGAGTTGAACATTTACCTGAGGTAGATACATTCCTTGGAGAGAACAATCATGGGAGAAAGAAGGGCTATTTATGCACAGGGAGACAGCTCAGGGGGCAAGAGTGCATGGAGGGATGGACACAGGGAAGAGGTAACTATTGGAAGGAAATGGGAAGGATTGTGGTAAATTGTAGTCAATGTCATGAGACAAAGTGTATGTGAACTGCTGTATGGAAAGTGAATTTGCTCTGTCAATTTTCACCCAAATCACAATTAAAAAAAAAAAAAAAAAAAACTAGAATTAACTTTCATTTTCATCACAGTAATACATACACAGAATTAAATAATACTAGAAAAATCTATAATGAAAACAACAATCTCCTGTCATTCCCTTCCTCATCTTAACTTATTAAAGTAACTACTTTTAACATTCTTAGCTATTTTTCTGATGTTTATTTCCCCGAGTCAATTCAGTGGCAACTGGCCTGTTTTTAAATATAGTGCTTAATCAACTTCTATGATTCATCAGGGGAGCTCTGGTAGCATAGTGCCTAAGGCATTTGACTGCTAACCAGAAGGCTGGCAGTTCAAATCCACTAGCCACTCCTCAGAAGGAAGGTTGGGCAATCTTCTTCCATAGTGATACTGCCTTGGAAACCCAAGGAGGGGTCTCTATGAGTCGGGTCCGACTCAACGGCACATAACAACAATAATAACAACAATATGATTCATCAAATTTGGACATTATCTGTTGCCTTATAATGGTAATTAAGAATTCAGCACTCCTACACCACTATTCAAGGAGCTCTAGTGGCATAGCAGTAAAGCATTCAGCTGCTAACCAAAAGGGCAGCAGAGTTTGAACACACCAGCTATTCCATGGGAGAAAGATGAGGCAGTCTGCTTCTGTAAAGATTTACAGTATTGGACACTTTATGAAGCAATTCTATACTGTCCTAAAGGGCCATTATGGGTTGGAATCGACTCAACAGCAGTAAATGTACCACTATTCACCAACTTCTATCCAACTTCCTCTACCTCCATGCTCCCAATATAGTTATTTCATAGTGTTTTATTAAATCAGTAATGTGATTTACATTATTGTCTATGATCTGAAAAACAGACAACCAGATGTTTGTTATGTGCCTTCAAATGAAGAACACAGTACCATCTATAGTCTTGCAAAAGGACTGAACCTGAGTCTAACCAAATCTCACTATCCCTCTTTCTATTTGTAGGAAACAGAGGAGAAATGTGTTGAATTGCACCATGAGCAAATTCCAGACTGTGGAAAACTCCACATGTCAAACAGTAGGTCTTTCAACAGATAAATTGTAAGGAAAAGAGATATAAAACAAACCTACACATTAAAAGGGACTTAAAAGACATACTTTTAAGGGTGCAACACTAAACTATAGAATTTTTTTAATGTCTAGTTGTGTGATAAAGCCATAAGGAAATGTGAGGAAGTCACTACTATAAAATCCAGGATTAGAGGTGTGATACTCTGTCACAGTGATGGCCTCCAATGACACACTTCAGTGTTCACTACTTTGTGTAGTCCCTCCTGTTGTATCTGGGCTGGTCCTGGAACTTGCTTTAGTTAAGAGAATATAATAGATGAGGAAATGCAGGACAAACAGGAGTGCATAAATATGAGTGGCACAGGAGGAGGGTTACAGGCTAGGGAGGGGAGGAGACTGGGTTAGGGTTGGACATGGCAAATGAGGAATGAAACTAAATGTACGCATTACATTGAATGTAAAACAAGCTTTTAAAATAAAATAAATAAATAAGAGAATATAGTAGAGGTATGATGTGCCATTTCAGGCCCAAGATGTTAAGAAGCCCTGGCAGCTTCTGGTTTTGCATTTTTGAAAACCATACACACACCATTTAAGAAGTTCAGTTACCCTACTGGAGAGACCACGTCAAGAGGCCACCTGGAGAAAAGAAAGTCTTCCCAGATGGGTCCAGCCACCAGCCAACTAGCTAAATGAATGCAGACACAGGAGTGACCACCGGCAAAACTAAGTAGTAGAACCAATTTTGCTCAAAAAGCAGAATTGTGAGCAAATAGTTGTTTTAAAAGCCACTAACTTTTGGAGGGGATCTCTGGTGGCGTACTGCCTAAGGCATTTGACTGCTAACCAGAAGGCTGGCAGTTCAAATCCACCAACCACACTCTTCAGAAGGAAGGTTGGGCAATCTAATCTACTTCAGTAGTAATACCGCCTCAGAAACCCAAAGAAGGGTTGTTATGAGTCGGATCTGACTCAATGGCAGTGAGAGTGAGAGAACTTTTGCAGAGGTATCCCTGGTGGCACAGGAGTTAAGCACTTGGCTGCTAACTGAAAGGTGAGTGATATGAACCCACCAGCTTTTCCGCAGGAGAAGATGAGGCAGTCTGCTTCCATAAAGATGATAGCTTTGGAAACCCTATGGGGCAGTTCCACTCTATCCTACAGGGTTGCTATGAGTCAGTACCAACTCGACAAGAATAGGATCTTCTGGAGTAGTTAGACAGCAATAGATAATTCACAAGTAATCACTACTTTAATGGTTACTTTTGGAGAGACTAAAGGGTCTAGGATTGGGGAAGGGCACATGGAGTCTTCTGGCATAGCAGATGACGTTCTAGTTCTTGACCTGAGTGATGTTTACAAGGATATTTGCCTTACAATGATTCACTAATCTATGTATTTATTTAGGGAGCTCTGGTAGCATAGTGCCTAAGGCACTTGACTGCTAGCCAGAAGGCTGGTGGTTCAAACCCACCAGCCACTCCTTGGAAAGAAGGTTGGGCAATCTACTTCCGTAGTGATACCACCTCCGAAACCAAGGAGGGGTTGCTAGGAGTCGGGGCCAACTTGACAGCACATTACAACAACAACATGTATTTATTTTGAGTGGTTTTCTGAACCTATATCTTAAATAAAAATGTTTTTTGAAAAAAATATCTGTATGGGTTGGTATAGTGACATTTACTCTTCTTGCAAAATTCCTGCAGACTTGGACTTTTTTTTAATCACTTCAGGATTCCCAGTAGAAGCTAGTAACTAATTTATTCTAATTCTATAGTATAGCCTCATTCCAAATAGCATAGAAATGAAATTTCTTTGGGTCCTAGACCTTGCAATTTGCAAAATTGTATTAAATGATTTCTATCTCTAAACCTTTCATTCTTTCTTCTAAGTGAGAAAAAACATATGTATCAAAGAAGGAAAAAAGGCGGGGGGGAGCACTTTTAAAAGCTGGCTTGCATTTTCTCCTTGGCAGCAACTTGCTAGACTCTTTTTTAAAATGATTTTTCCAGTTTCAAAAGGGAAAATCTGTATTGCATTTTGGGTTTTGTTCAGTTGTCTGTGTTTTTCTTTTTTTTTACTTTGGAACTGTTAAAATTTTAGGCCACATACCCTGCATTTTACTAAAGTACTTTAAACAGATTGTAGCAGATGTATTGTACTCTTTTATTCTTTTGTCTTCCTTTCCATTATTCTTTTTCCTCCACCTCTGACTTCATTTCCCATTTCACAATGCAAGTTATTGTATGTGCCTTGTTTCTTGGCTTAAAGGCACTTTCCTTAACCTTACTGACAAAGAAAATTAAAACTTGTGAGTAAGAGATTAAAATTCACTACCATAATTCATACTGAATATTTTGTGAAATCTCACCTTATACTTATTTTCATTAAGTTAGAAACTACTATTATAATCTGGGCTCCTGCTATTGCATATTCTACCTGTGAACCCAGCTCAGACTTACAATGAGTATAACTATGATCAGTTCAGTAGTCCACAACAAAAATAAAAGAATAAAAATCACTACTGACATGACAACATAAGAGTTACTGTTACTAAAGCACGCATGCTGGTGTGGTTTTCCCACAGCCAATGTCCATAGAAATAGTAGTATTTCATCCACATCAGGTCTTGATTCAGCATCTGACTCTATGCAGCTTATTAAGTCTTGAATTAGGACCCACAGAAGGGAAAGTCATTGTGTCTTTCACAAGTCCAGAAGGAAATGTTTGTCTGTCTCAATCCAGTGTCTTGCTTTTTTATTCAGTCTAAGAAATTTTCAATTCACAAAATCCTTTATGACTCTGAAAAATTAGATTGTTATTGTTGTTAGGCGCCATCAAGTCAGTCCCTACTCATAGCAATCCTATATACAACAGAACAAAACACTTCCTGGTCTTACACCATCCTCACAAAATGTTGTCATGCTTGAGCCCATTGTCTCAACCACTGTGTCAATCTATCACATTGAGGGTCTCCCCCTTTTTTGCTGACCTTCCCTGTGACCAAGCATGATATCCTTCTCCAGGGATTGGTCCATTCTAACAATGTGACCAAGGTATAAGAGACGAAGTCCAGCCATTCTTGCTTCTAAGGAGCATTCTGGCTGTACTTCCTCCAAGACAGATTTGTTCATTCTTCTTGCAATCCCTGGTACATCCAATATTCTTTGCCAACACCATAACTCAAATGCATCAATTCTTATTCGGTCTTCTTTATTCATTTTCCAGTTCCCACGTGCATATGAAAATGCCAAGGCTTGGGTCAAATACCTTAGTCTTCAAAGTGACACCTTTGCTCTTTAATACTTTAAAGAGGTATTTTGTAGCAGATATGCCCAATGCAATATGTCATTTGATTTCCTGACTGCTGCTTCTATGGGTGTTGATTGTGAATCCAAGTGAAATGAAATCCTTGGCAACTTAAATCTTTTCTTCATTTATCATGATGTTGCTTAATGTTGAGGAGTTTTGTTTTCTATTTGTTGAAGTGCAATCCATACTGAAGGCTATAGTCTCCAATCTTCATTAGTAAATGCTTCAAATCTTCTTCACTATCAGCAGAAAATGTTGTGTTATCTGCATATCACAGGTTGTTGAGTCTTCCTCCAATCTTGAGATCACATTCTTCTTCATATAGTCCAGCTATTTGGATTATTTGCTCAGCATACAGACTGAATAAGTATGGTGAAATGATACAATCTTGATGCACACCTTTCCTGATTTTAAACCACAGAGTATCCTTGTTCTGTTCAAATGGCTGCCTCTTGATCTATATACAGGTTCCTTATGAGCACAATTGAGAGTTCTGGAATTTCCATTCTTTGCAGTGCTATCCATAATTTGTTATGATCCACACAGTCAAATTCCTCTGCATAATCAATAAAACTCAGGTAAACATCTTTCTCTGCTTTCAGCCAAGATCCATCTGACATCAGCAATGATATCCGTCATTCCACATCCTCTTCTGAATCCATCTTGAATGTCTGGCATTTCTCGGTCAACATACTTACTGTTGTTGTTGTTGTTGTTGTTATGTGCCGTCGAGTCGGCCCCGACTCATAGCGACCCCTCCTTGGGTTTCCGAGGCAGTATCACTACGGAAGTAGGATTGCCCAACCTTCCTTCCGAGGAGTGGCTGGTGGGTTTGAACCGCCAGCCGTCTGGTTAGCAGGCAAGTGTCTTAGCCACTATGCTACCAGAGCTCCTAACTACTGTAACTGATTTTGAATTATCTTCAGCAAAATTTTACTTGTGTGTGATATTAATGATACTGTTGGATAACTTCCACACTCTGTTACATCACCTTTCTTTGGAACAGGCACAAATATGATTAGAGGTTCAAAAAGAGCTCTTCATCTCTAAAATCATGGTTTCCATGCACAAAGAATGAAGTTAATGCAAAATTATTATTGATATTAGAAATTCCCAATCTGCAGTAGCTTTCCTAATTCATAACTCCTACAAACTCTATTGGGAGTTTGGAAAGCTGGGGGGAATTTTCAAGTCAAAATATGACATGATCACTATATATTTAAGCATCATTTATATTTGACACTCTCTTCCTCTTCCCTTCACCTCTGCTACTCCTGCATGAGGAGCTGCAATTTCTTAGTTCTTAGAAGAGTCCATTCATTTCTTAATTAGGAATCAAGACAGATACTCATGGCATAATCCTCACCCATATCTTACTTCCTGCGGATGAATTTTTCTTAAAGAGGACCTAATTAAGCAGCACTTTGTTTACAGCACTGTGCTGCAAGTGAAAGAAGACAATTATGTTGGTGAGGATAAATGTTTCTCTGTAAATAATAGTAATGCCACAAATAACACTGATTTACAAATATAGATTATTTCTCTCTTATTAAGGTCCATAGGTAAATTGTCCAGGGCTGATATGGGGGACTCTCCTACCTGATCCACAAAAAAACCAAACTACTGCCATTCGGTCAATTCTGACACATAGTGATCCCCATTGGGTTTCCAAGGTGGTAAAGCTTTATGGAAATAGATTATCCCATCTTCCTTCCATGGAGTAAGTAAGTCCTCAAGAAATCTAAGTTCCTTTGTCCATTTACTCTGCATTGCATGAATTCCTTCTCATGATCCAAGATAACTGCTCCAGCAAACCCACCAGCCACTCTTCAGAAGGAAGATTGGGCAATCTACTTCCGTGAAAATACTGCCTCAGAAACCCAAGGATGAGTCCCTATGAGTCAAAATCCACTCGATGGCAGTGAGTTTGGTTTTTGGTTTAGGTGCACATTCCAGCCAGCAGCATGGAATTTAGGACAAAGAAAGACACACCAATTTTAAGGTCATTTTCTGGAAGTATCCTAGAATACATCTGCCTACATCCCATTAGCCAGAACTTAGTCACATGACCCCATCTAGTCACAAAGTTAGCTGGGAAATATCTTTATTCCTGTAGTTCATATGACCAGCTAAAATCTGGAGGGCTCTATTATTAAAGAAAGGAGGTCTGGTAGAACAGTGCCTAAGGCATCTGACTGCTAACCAGAAAGCTGGAGGTTCAAACCCACCAGCCACTCCACAGACGGAAGATGGAGCAATCTACTTCCATAAAGAGTTACCACCTTGGAAACCCAATGGGTGTCACTAGGAGTTGGAATCACTCAATGGCAGTGGATATTATTAAAGAAACCAGAGGATATTAGGGGACAACCAGCAGTCTTTACCACCCAAACTCAAAAAGGCTTGAGTATGTCACACAGCAAGACATACACAGGTAAGGCAGGCCTTACCTGCCTGATACATAGGTATCAGCAAGGTTGGTCAGGGTTCTAGCATCTCTTCTCTGACTCTGCCTCAGCTTTTCAGCCCTAGTGTTGGCTTTGTTTTCAAACTAGCTACCCTCTGCTCCACAAGATTAAAAAAAAGTTCCAGGTATCCCATACAGATGCAACAAAGCCCAAAAGAAGAAGGGGAGAGGGGAATATCTCTTTTTTAAAAAAAGAGGATAAGTTTTCTAGAAGCAGCAAGAAAATTTCCCTTCAAACCAGACTGCACCATAATCCCAAATCCAGTACAAACAGTGCGTTAAGCATGGACGAATCAGCACCTACCTCCCAGGGACCATCAATGGGGCTGTTGTTGTTGTTGTTATGTGCCGTGGAGTCAGCTGAGGGGATATCACTATGGAAGTAGATTGCTCAACCTTCTTTCCAAGGAGTGGCTTGAACCGCCAGCCTTCTGGTTAGCAGCCAAGTGCCTTAGGAACTATGCTACCAGAGCTCCTTCAATGGGCTAACTTCTCTGAAATATAGGGCTACCCAGAAAAGTCTCAACATATGAAAAAAACTGGAGTTCTTTCATGAAAAAAAGAATAGGGAAAGGATGTTGGGTGGGTATCCAGCAATGCCTGCCATCCTCCATACCCTAACTTTTCCATTACACTTATATTGCCTTTACTAGCCTAATAAATGGGAGCTCTGGTAGCATAGTGGTTAAGACACTTGCCTGCTAACCAGACGGCTGGCG
>NW_006921630.1:14517022-14537473 GCF_000298275.1 Orycteropus afer afer
AGTGGCATGATAGTTTGGACATTTGGGACATCTTTAACCTCCGCCTCATGGGGACTGGCCTCGTGCTGATCTTTCTAAGAGAAATTGTTCAAGCACTGTCATAAAATCAGACTAGTTCTTATACCCATCTCCAATAACAAATTATAACTAAAGAATAAACAAATGTGTAAACTAGTACCACACAGGTTTGCAAGAGACTGCAAACATGTATCACTCTCCCCATTCTCCATTTACCTTGCCTATGGAGATATTGTCATTTCTATGTGTGAAAACATTCTAGACATGTGGTCAGCATAAATTCCATATATAGGCACCTAAGTTAACCCCTAAGGAACCCTGGTGGTACATTGGTTAGATGCTCTGATCCTAACCAAAAAAGTTGGTGATTCAAACCCACCAGCTACTCCATGGGAAAAAGATGTGGCAGTCTGCTTCCATAAACATTACAGCCTTGGAAACTCTATGGGCAGATCTATTCTGTCCCATAGGGTCACTATGAGTCAGAACTGATGTGACAGCAGAGGGTTTTTCAGATAAGTTAACGCCTATGCTATGAATATGAAAAAATGCCCCTGAGACAGATACACATTGTTTTTAGTCAGAAGCTCATTTCTTACTTTATAAGCATTAGATCACTGATGAGCATTTCCAGGGGAAGCCAAGGGACCCTTTATAGATTAAGCAACTGACTGTGCAAAAGTAACTCCAGGAAAAAAACAGTTTTCCTAACAACTATTAGCAGCCACCAGGCCTAGGAGTACTTTGACAATAATGATCATCTGTCCCACAATTCTCAGCTTCAGATTGACCCTCCACAGGACTTCTTATATAGGAGATTTTTCAGGTTTATTTTCTTCTTGAGTTATTAAAAACACAACAGTAATTTTTTTAAAATGGAAGAAAATTATGACTTAAACAGGAAAATACATTATCTTTTTTGAAGCTGTAGTTTCATTTGAGGTATACCAAAAGTTTATAAAGGAAAGAAATCCACCTTGCATAAAAAGAGACAAGTGCCCTATAACTTGATCACTGATGCCTAGATTATACAAATTTTCTTACTCATGAAAGGCTGGTGCTAAACATATCACAGAGCCTAACAGATGACACCATCCATGTGACACAAATTGGCCTTAGTATTAGTAAGAGAACTTACTGAAAGACCTTGAGGTGCAGTGAATTACTTGGTATGGCTTTTCTAGCCATAGTCTTTGTAACTCCCACTGGATTACTGGGTGGGACCAAGCAAAATTAAGGTGTGTAAAACTCTGATGTTGGAATTGGTTAGTTTTGTCACTCTGCCAGGCTTAAAATGAGCCTTCTTATTTTAGAGAGAGGATCTCACTTCCATCAAGAAAGAAGAGATGGAGGAGAAGTAGAGTGCAACCTTGGACCTGAGATTCCTGCATTGGATCACCTTGGCAAAGATGCCTGGCAGAGAGAGACACCTGGCTGAGAGATACCCAGCAGAGAGACACCCAGCTGAGAGATAGCAGCAGAGGAACCAAGAGGCAGGAGATGGGCAGCAGGCTTTCCACTTCATGGAGAGAGAAAGTGGAGTGCCCTTGGGCAGGAGGCTTGCTGGTGGTGGGGGGTGCACATAGGTGTACCTATTTACAGAGCTAAAATGACTTTGTAACACTTTCGTGAGCAAGGCAGAGGCCAGGCCAAGAGGCCAAGGGCCAGAGAGGACTGAGGGTATAGCAGATGAGAGACTGTCCTGATCGAAGAATTGTATCCTGAGCACATTCCTGAACCTGAATTGTAGCCTGTCACCTCCCTAATAAACTCCATAATCATGAGTACTGTCTGTGAGTTCTGTGTGGTCATTGCAATGAATTACCAAACCCAGCAGAGAAGTAATGAATGCCGTGAGAGAGATGGCTGGTGTCAGAACTGGTAAAAGGCTGGAGGATGGTCGCATGTCTGGCCTCATCAGAATAAGCCCTGGGCTGATGATAGTGATTGTGTCTTTCTCTTGTGAAGTTAAAGGAGGTCAGAAGATGCCACCTCCATGTCCTTTTTGCAGACCTCTAGAAACAATCCTAAAAATGTAATTGTATTCCGTGTAAGAAACAGGGGTATGGTAGTAATTTTCAAAACTACCATCTTAGAAATGAAGTAACTCCTTAACACTTCTGATATTCCTCTACCTAATGATTCACTAAATCCTAAGAAATGTATTCTCAAAGCATCCAAGTGATGTATTAACACAAAGTTTTGAAGCACACAAACCAAATAGCAGCTGTTAAATGATCTGTCTAAAAGTAAATACTGATTCAGAGTCATTAACATATTGAAACTACAGCTGCTTATAACACATACAAAATGAAGTTAACATACATACATACATACAAAAAAAATACATATACATACATAACAAACACACATACAAAATGATAACTTCTTGGTCACAGCAAACAATCCTGAGAGAGCAAGCAGTTGAACCTGTGGGCTTGAGACCATGGTCACAGATGACATCAAGCTCAATTGGTATAACATACTACACAAAAACTTTGTCCTAAATCCTACTTTAGTGAGTAGCAACTGGGGTCTTAAAAGCTTGCAAGCAGCCATCTAGATGTGACGATGGGTCTCTCCTCACCCAGAGCAAAGAAGAATGAAGAAAAGCAAAGACAAATGTAAATAATTAGTCCAGGGGACTAGTAGACCATGCAAAGTTCAGCCTCTATGACCATGAGACCAGAAGAAGTAGATGGTCCCTGGCTACCACTGTCAACCACTCAGAAAGAGATCAGTGCAGGAGATCCTGGATAGAGTGGGAGAACAATGTGGAACGAAACTCAAAATCATAAAAAGAAGACTAGGTTTGTTGGTCTGATAGAACCTGGTGAGATTTCTGAGACTATGGCCCCTCATTACCCTTCAGGTCTGGAAATGAACTCACTCCTGTGGCTTCCAGCCAAACAATAGACAGGCATATGGGGTGAACATTTACATCAGGTAGATACACTCCTTGGAGCAATCACAGGAGAACAATAGGGCAGTGTTTGCACTAGAAGATCACTTGTGGGGAGGGGTGCATTGGAGAGAAGGACACAAAGAGGAAACTATGGGGAGGAAGTGGGAGGAGAGCTGTTACATTGTGAGGAATTGCAACCAATGTCATGAAATAAAACGTATATGAACTGCTGTATGGAAAATTAATTTGCTCTGTAAACTTTCACCCAAATCACAATAAAAAAATTAAAAAAAATGAAAAATAAAACCCATCCCCAATATACTGAATAGTTTTAAATGTTTTATAGCGTAGTGTCTAAGGCATTTGATTGCTAACCAGAATGCTGGAGGTCCAAACTCACCAGCCACTCCTCTGAAGGAAGATTGGGCAATCTACTTCCGTAGTAATAACACCTCAGAAACCCAAGGAGGGGTGACTATGAGTTGAATCTGACTTGATGGCAGTGAGTTTGGTTTTTAGTGTTTAGCTAAATGCCAAACTAGTTTGGTTATATATATGTATGTGTATATATATATATATATGTGTGTGTGTGTGTGTGTGTGTGTGTACATATATGCAAAGTTTCTCAACCTTGTAAGAAATTTACTATCTCAACTACAAGAGTTTCCAAATCTATAATTCCGGTAGCTACATTATAAGAAGCAGGTCATAAAATTGTATTTAAACTTCACCGTCTGTGGTAGTTACGTTTGTGTGTCAACTTGGCTGGGCCTGGTTGAGTGGCTGGGCAGATGGATGTAGTATTCCCCATGATGAGACTGGTAATCAACTCCATGGTGGAATCTACTGAGTAGCTGCTTCAGGTATGTGGTCTGCTTCCCATACTAAGGAGAAGTCTTGGGGAATGGTCTCTAGCTTATGGCATGCTTGAACCCTGCATGCAGTAGAGTCGCTGTTAATCAGCCTGCCATGCTCTGTCGACCTTGGGACTTTCAATGGACTTGAATTAATGGCCTGCTGTGTGGTTTGGTAACATCAGGACTGTGCCTTTTTACTTGTCAACCTTGGGCTTGTCACCCTCAGCAGCTGTCTGAGTGAAGAAAAGCCTCTAGCTCCAGTGGGCTGGGAGCAGAAGGCAGAGCTAAAGCCTGAGGTTGAGGGGCTTTCATCCAGCCCCTAGAACCTGGCACTTTGAACTTGAACTTAAAGCTTCCAAACCGTAAGAGAATAAACTCCTGTTTGTTCAAGCCATTCCATTTGTGGTACATTCTTGTCAGAGCAGCACTAGGTAACCAAAACACTGTCATACTTTTAATTGTTCTGTTTATAATGAAATCAAAGCTTGAGAATATTTATGGGCTGAAGGATGGGCCAAGTGGTGAAGATAGGGTTACAGTTTTATTCAGGGATCTGGGGCTTCAAAATCATCAGGAAAGAACAGTCTCATGACCTTAATTTGCTCATGCACTAACAATTCACAACACTGCATTTTTCCAATGCTCTTTTCTCTTTTGGCAAGGCCAATATTCTTACATGAGGCAATGTCTCATTTTCTCTGGAGGTATTCTAACTTTAACTCTTCTCTTTCTTCTCCCACTGAAGCTACTTTGAAAGTGACCTCCCAAATACAGAGCAAAGAGGTAAAATTGAATAAGGGGATATAATGACTATCACACAATCTGCTATAGTTTTATTCATGATATAAGTTCATATTAATAGGGAAGGAACAACTCAGAAAAAGAGGATGAGAATGGTTGCACAACTGAAAGAATGTAATCAATGTCCCTGAATTGTATATGTAGCAATGGTTGAAATGGTACATGTTCTGCTGTCTATATCCTCAACAACAAAATTAAATTAAAACACACACAACATTCATTGCAAGTCCTTCATGTGCATTATCTCAAATTTTCATATATGTGATAATTTAATTCAGAATAAAGAAGGTAATACATTTTCTTGGATGAGTACAGTGCTTGCATCAGTAGCAACAACTGTCATGACTGAAACTTCAAGTAAATTAATCCCTCACATTTCTGTACTTTAAATGATAACTGAAGATGACCATGCTTCAGCTTTAGATATTTCTCAACTTTCCAGTGAAACAAAGTCTTATAAAACAAATGCCATAAACATCATTTTTTCTAACAAATAAACGCAAGCCCCTTCTCACTATGTTCTGTCACTTTGTTCTTTAGCAAAAGAACAGTATTCCTAGTGAAAAAACAAGCATATAGGAAAATTGTGAAGACTCAGGTAGCCTTATTTTAGCTCTTTTACTAATATAAATAAGCCATGTTTTCCCCTTTTTTATTAAACAATAGCAATGGGCTAAACTTGGTGGAGTTTTCCCCCATTTCCCACCCCCAGTATGGATTGATGATGATCTTCTATGTCCAAAAGCACCAGAGCTAGAGTCTGGAAAATCAATTACATTCCTCTTCAAGTGCCCTGATTTTATATACTTTTTAGTTGCTATCCTTATTTGAAATTATTTTAAATGTTGTAGTGCTTAAAAATGGATCTGGAAAAGAACACCATATAAATCCTTTCCTTTTAGGAGCTTAAATCTTCTACAAAGGAAAGGCTCAAGGGCCAGAATGATGAATTAGAAATAGCTTAGCTATTTCTTTAAACAATTAGGGTACAACTTAGAGTTTAATATCTAGTTAGAAGGTATTTCTTAAGTTAGAAAACACTAAACCCACAAGATAATCCCACACACACACCCAAAAACAACATAAATATCAAGATAATCTGGTTATTTAAAATTTTCAGTAGAAGCGCGGTAGGAGTTGTGGGTAAGGTGTGCGGTGAGAGGCAAAAGAAGGAGGCCACATACCAAGAGATAAGCAGCCTTGATTTCCTGCAGTTTCAGTTCAGTTTGTTTTACGTTTTCTTCCGCCTCTCTTTACTGAGTCAATCTATGAAAGTCTCCCAAAATGAGTTTCTCCTCAACCATAACTTTAGCAACTATTACAAAACATGCTAAAGTTCCTCTTTTGCTTTCTCCTCTTTATGGGGCGGGTAGGGAACTGTACAACCTGGGAACGTAATGATACGGTCCTTTCTGCCGCTGATGAAATCCCACAAGTGATACTATGAAGTTCACAGTGAAGCTGTGGCCAACACCACGTTTTACAAAACCAGGCCAACATCGCAAGGAGGGAAAATTCTGCTCTTTAGGCTGGGAATCCCCAGGGAAATCTCTAGAGAGGAGGGATATCCCCACTGTTCTTTTTGCGGGAAGTTCAGAACAGATCGGACCCAAGTCTGAGTCAGGTACCAGAGGATAAGGTGTTTCTGGGCGGGGGCAGAAAAGATACTCAGGAGGGTGGATAAGAGTACACAAAGTTGTCGCCCCACTCAGCAACCCTCACTTGCCTCTTCCAACAGTCCGGCGGCGCTTCCCAAACCATCCTTAGGCCATTCGGTCTCGGCTGCAGCGCAGGTCCCTCACCCAAGCCCATCGTGCCATAGTGCTGTACTCCTACTCAGATAAACCTGGGAGGCGGATGCGCTTCTGAGCTCCCTCCGGCGGGGCAGATAGAGAGCTGGCGTGGAGAGCTGGGGGCGTGCTCGGGATACCCGCGTGAGGGCCGCCCTTTCGCCCACAACCCCTTGAAGTGACAGTGCCGAAGCTATCCCAGCCCACCGGCCGGGGCGGTTTCTCAGCCCCCTACGTGCAGCCCTCCGGCCTTAAAGCCCTCGGGCAGGCTTACCTCGGATGTAGACGCACTTGCTCTCGTCCAGCTGGGTGGAGGCCGAGCCGCCCATGGCTTGGGTGCGGGCGTGTGCTGAACGCGGCGCTGCCCGGCCGCACCTGGGTGGGACTGACAGCTCCGGTCGGCCGCCCGCAGCTCGCTCCTGGACGCTGATGCGATGGGGCACTGGGCTCTGCAGTTAAAGGGCAAACTTCCTCCGAGAGGCGCCGCCTTCTTGGGCGCCTCCCCCAGGTCCGCGTCCTCTGAGGCTCTGTGGGCTGGCCTGCCGCTTTCTTCCCGCCCTCACCTCAGTGGTAAAACTCCAAGGGGATGTGCAATCTAGAATGACATTCTCCTTCTCATTGCTGAGTTTTGCTTCTTCTTCTTATTTTCACCAGTTTAGGGCAACAGAAACACCTTGAGAGAAGGGAACCATTTCCCTGGTGATTGTAAACGGCTGCGAGCTGGGACTTTCCCCATCAGTATCCCAAGAAGTCCAGTGAGTTTAAGATCGAAAGATGGGACAATCTGCTTCTGTAAAGATTTACCCATTGAAAACCCTATGGTGCAATTCTACTCTGCCGTATAGGGTCGTGTTGAGTTGGAATCCACTCCGTGGCAGTGGGTTTGAGTTTACAGGCCCTCTTGTTCTGGTTTGGAAGCACCAGTTCTCAAGTGTGGTCCCTTGATCAGCATCCCTGGCAAACCTGTTGTTGTTGTTATTTGCCACCAAGTTGGACCCCACTCAAAGCGACCCCTCCTTGGGTTAACAAGACAGTATCACTACGGAAATAGATTGCCCAACCGAGTGGTGGGTTTGAACCACCAGCCTTCTGGTTAGCAGTCAAGTGCCTTAGGCACTATGCTACCAGGCAAACCTGTTAGTAATGCAAAAAACTCTTCCCTGCTCAGGAGACTGCAGGACAAGGCCCAGGAATCTGTGTGTTCACAAGCCCTCCACATTGAAGTTTGAGGACCAATGGTAAACTGTACTGGCTACAAGTTGGCCAAGGAGGGACTAGGAGATAAAGAGAATATAAGACGTAGATTTGGAGGGGAAAGACTAAGGTCTGGGTACTACAATATGCTCCCAGACCTGAAATTGTAAGTTTTTTGTCAGTCTGTCCTTACAACTTCAATTTCAGTTCCTCTCCTTAACCAACTAGAAATGGTTCATTAAAATGGACATTTGTTCTTTCCCCAAAACCACTATTTAGTTTGGCAGCCTTTCCAAAACAAAATCCAACTTGGGCAGAGGGGTCACCACTAATTTCATCCTATTCTTAGTAGTCAACTTTTCAGTGACTTCTGTTGACTTAACCACAAAGTCAAATAGTTGGTACACATAAGGACAAAGCCTCAGTAGGACTTTGAAGGCTTTCCCTACCCCACACCTAAAATTAATTAATTAGCACTTTAACACAAAAATTTCTCACACCTCACACAGAATTTCTAACACCCTACATTCCAATCATCAATAAATCCTGTCAACTCTACTTTCAATGTATGTCCAATATATAAACACTTCTCATTTCCCCCACTGCCATCCTCCCAATATTTCTCACTTGGGTCATTGTAATAGCCTTCTAATTGGTCTCCCTTCTTATGAGTAAAAACAAAAGTCTATCACGACCTCCTAGGCCTGGCTACCTCTCTGATCTCATCTCTCACCACTCTTCCCCTTGCTTTCTCTGTTGCAGGCTCACTGGAAGGAAGAATGGGCAACCTACTTCCGTAGAGATACCACTTCGAAAACCCAAGGAGGGGTGGCTATGAGTCAAACTGACTTGATGGCAGTGAGTTTGTTTTGGTTTTTGAGGACAGATCAAGCTAAATTCATGCCTCAAGGTCATTGAACTTGCTCTTCACCTAGGATATTCTTCCCTCAGATATTCACATCTTACTCTCTAAGTCTGGCTTCATTCAAGTCTCTACTTAAATGCCAACCAAGAGGCTTTCCCTGACCATCCTATTTTAACAACAGCCCTCATCTCTCTCTACCCTTTACCCTTCATTGTCTCTTCATATTATCATCTGGCCTATACTTCATTGTTTTTCTATCTCTTCCCATTGAGATGTAAGCTCCATAAGGGCAGCTTTTTTTTTTCTTTTGGTTGTTGATTTTCACTGGTTTTTGTTTGTTTTCTTTTTTATTATATTCTTTAAAGGCAGGAATTTTTTTCTATTTTGTTCTCTGATGTCTTTCAAGTGCCTATTTGTTGTTGAGTTGTTGTAATGTGCCATCGAGTAGATTGCCCAAACTTCCTTCTGAGGAGTGGCTGGTGGGTTTGAACCACCAACCTTCTTGTTAGCAGCCATGTGCCTTAGGCACTACGCTACCAGAGTTCCTCAAGTGCCTATTTGTTGTTGTTGTGTACCGTCGAGTCACACCTGACTCATAGTGACCCCTCCTTGGGTTTCCGAGGCAGTATCACTACGGAAGTAGGATTGCCCAACCTTCCTTCCGAGGAGTGGCTGGTGGGTTTGAACCGCCAGTCTTCTGGTTAGCAGTCAAGTGCCTTAGCCACTATGCTACCAGAGCTCCCTCAAGTGCCTATTAGTAGGTCTTTAATAGCTATCTGTTGAATAGGTGAACATATGAAATATGAAATATAAGAATTGTGACCTAATGAAAGCCAAGATCTCAATGAGTAAATAAAGGGCATTTCCAGAGAACTGCTCAGTGATTTGAGCTATTCACTGTTTAACTCTTTTCTTAGTATTCTAGTCAGCTCTTAAAATTAAGTGTATTTTCTCAGAACAGTATTTTTTTTCATTATATAAATACTATAATTGAGCCTCAGAATATTGTTATTGTAGAAAACTAATTCCCATTTCCTGACAGAAGTATAGTTTTAACTTGTCACTCTTGTCTGAGAAAAGATTGATTATTCTAGTCTATTAATCTTTCCTCATTTGTAGCATACATAACAGATAGAACGAGGTACAGAAAGTATTTGTAAGATAATACAAAGCCTATTAACAGGCTTTGTAGCCCAACAGTTCCAACTTTGAATTCTAAACTGACAATTTAATATCATGTGACCTGGTCAAATGGTATAACTTATATGTCTCCGTTTCCTCATCTGTGAAATGCAGCTCATAACATGGCCATTATGAAAATGAAATGTGATCAAGTCTGTGATGCAATTTGCATATTCCCAGTGACAAAGTAAATGTTCAATAAATGTATTATTATCAGTAAGGACAAGAGAGATAAGCAAATTTCTAGAGAAAGTGGAATTTTAATGCAATCTTGAAAATCATTAATGTTTGCATTAATAAACAGCTCCTGCTGCCTCTTCCCCAAGCAAATAAAGCTCCTCTGCCCCTTGGTTTATAGGAAAAAATAAGAAATTATCTTTCTATTTTGTTGTTGTTATTGTTTGGTGCTGCTGAGTCAATTTCAACTCACAGTGACCCTGTGTACCAGAGAACCAAACACAGCCCTGTCCTGCGCCATCCTCACAATCCTTGCTATGCCTGAGCCTATTGTTGCAGCCACTGTGTCAATCCATCTCATTGAGGGTCTTGCCCTTTTTCTCTGACCTTCTGCTTTACCAAGCATGAATCCTTCTCCAGGGAATGGTCCCGTCTGACAACATGACCCAAGTAAGTGAGATTAAATCTGGCCATCCTTGCTTCCAAGGAGCATTCCAGCTGTACTTCCTCTGGGGTAAATTTGTTCGTTCTCCTGGCAACCCATGGTATATTCAGTATTTTTTCCCAACATCACAATTTAAAAGTGTCAGTTCTCCTTTGGTCTTCCTTATTATATCTCATTATGCATATGAGGCGATTGAAAATACAGTTGCTTGGGTTAGGCACATCTTAGTCTTCAAAGTGACATCTTTGCTCTTCAACACTTCAAAGAGGTCTTTTGCAGCAGTTTTGTCCAATGCAATATGACATCTGATTTCTTGACTGCTGCTTCCATGAGTGCTGATTGTGGATCCAAGTAAAATGAAAAATTGTGAAACATTTCATTTTACTTGGATCCACAATCTTTCTGTTCATTTTATTAATCATACATTAAAAAGGAGTTTTGAAGCAATTCAGTAACTTTATGAACCAGATTCACTTTGATAGGATTCAAATCAGCTAGTTTAGAAAATATTCTATGCAATTTTAAACTTCTGTACAGTATATTTTGTATTAAATACCTTAGAACTATTTCTGTCAGGTAAATATCACATACTAAAATAATTACCAACAACAATAAAATTCATCCATTTAGGTTATCTTTGCTTAAGGAGGAAATAAGTTCAATTAGAGATGTAATACCTTTTAAATGTGTGTGTGGGGTTCCTTTTCATGCCACGGAACTGTGAACCCCTTGTTCACCATGTTCTTATTTGAGTTAATAACCAAAACCAAATCCATTGCCATTGAGTTGATTCTGACTCCTACCAACCCCCATTGGGTTTCCAAAGCTATAAATCTTTACAGAAGTAGACTGCTTCATCTTCCTCCTGTAGAGTGTCTGGTGGATTTGAACCACTGACCTGGTTAGCAGCCAAATAAATATCTTACTCACTACGCCACCAGAGCTCATCTGTCTATTAGGGCATTTAGCTGTCGGCAAAGCAGTGAGTCTCCTACTTCTTTGCAGTTCCTTCCCACGAGTATCTTGTACTGTTCTGTAACAGGGACGTTGTTATTGTTAGCTGCTATTGAGTCAGCCCCAGCTCACAGTGGCTCCATGTACAATAGGATTGGAACATTGTGATCCACAGGGTTTTCTTTGGCTGATTTTCAGAAGTAGAAAATCACCAGGCCTTTCTTCTTAGTCTTAGTCCAGAAGCTCCACTGAAACCTGTTCATCATCACAGCAAAATGCAGGTCTCCACCGACACAGAGGTGGTGGCTATACTTGAGGTGCATTGGCCAAGAAATGAATCTGGGTCTCCCTCATAGAAGGCAAGGATTCTAATACTGAACAACCACTGCCCTCTTCTATTAGAGTAGGAGCTCCGTAATGATTGACTGATAAGTACACAATGTAGGTTACATGTTACCTACTTTAATCTTAAAAAAAAAAAAAAAAAAATTGCAATGAGCACTGTTGTTATCACCATTTTACAGATGAGGAAACCAAGATTATCACCATTTTACAGATGAGGAATTTATCTAAGGTCACTTGTGACCTGGGTTTATCTGACTCCAGAATTCATCCTCTTAACCATGATACTGTTTCTTTTATCTTAAATTGTGCTTTTGTTAAGATATATAAATAATCTAGGTTTTATCATAGAAAAAATTGTAAACTTACATTTAAAAAAGAACTTGGGGTGACGGGATGTTACCCAATCCTGACATCACTATCTTTGATAAACACGATTATCGGTTTGGTAAATGCCTACAGATTTTTATGTAATTATAAAAGTGTAATTATAATTTATAATTACATATAAATTTATTTATAAATATAATAAAAATTTGTTTATAATTACTTATTTACAGAAATGAGGTCATGCTATATACTCTGTAATCTGGTTGTAAATTTTCATTTGGAATACTTCCAAGTAAATAAATATCTACATCTAAGTCAATGGTATTTCATTGTATAAATGTAGCTTAATTCACCCACCCACCATCAATGTTTGCATGCCTGTTTCCCTGATCCTTAATCACACTGGACATGTTGATACATTTTTTTTTATTATTGTCTTTATTGCTTTTAATATATGTCTATTTGGGAGTCAAAGTAAGTATCACATTTTATGCTTTGAAATTCTTAATGAGATAAAAGGGTAAGTACTTGCATGTGCTTCCTGGCTATATGTGTTTCGTTGTGAATTTCTTGTTCTCACATTTTTCCATTGTTGTATTGATTTCTTATTTTTATTGATTTGGAAGAGCTTTATATATATTAAAGCACCGGTCTTTTTTTTAATTATAACACACATTGTAAATTAAACACTTTTTTTTTATTAAAATCTATTTCCTTAAGCATTTTATTGAATTTTTTTCTCCTAGAATATTGAACTAACCACAGGCAAATTGTAAAATCAATTCAGTTTGTCTCTGGCACTCCCCCATTTTTCCTTACTGTTCCTCTTGTCTTTACATCCCCTTATCTTTATACAATTTCTAGAGGATACTTAAATTAATCAGTAATATTTGTTATAGTTATTGCCTGTTGAGTTTTTGTACAAAGTAGATTAATTGTTGAAAGTCACTTCATGATTTTTTTTAAGTAAAGTTCCTTCACTAACTCATAAAACTATTGCAATTATCTGACATATGCTTCCTAGAGGTACTAGCTTTAGAGTAGGAAGACTAGGCTGGAGTCCCCATTTTGATACTGACTTGCCTTGTGATCATGGGAAATAAATTATCTAACCTAATATCCCTTAAGGAGTTCTGGTGGAATAGTAGATAAAGCATTTGGCTGGTAACCAGAAGGTTAGTGGTTCAAACCCACCAGTTGCTCCGCAGAAAGAAGATGGAGTGATCTACTTCCATAAAGATTTATAGCCTCAGAAACCCAATGGGGGTTTCTGTGAGTTGGAATCGACTTGATGGCAGTAAGTTTGGTTTTTGAGTTTAAATCCCTTATCTTAGCACTTAACACATATTAATAAGCCTTATACATATTTGGCATTCTCTAAATGAAGCTAGCATGACAAGAGGTAATAAATAAAAAGGTGCTTTATTAACTGTTATATAAATGTTGGTTCTTTTATTCGTGTGCTTGCTATATGCTTTTGTTTTGTGGCCAGCATAGCAGACTCTCCAGAGGTCAGGGCATTAGTACCAAATATGAAAGGAAAAGTGGTATTATATTTTAATTGTTTATTTGGGAAAAAAAAAATAACTATTTTCATAATACAAACTATAGAAAGCTAAGCTGAATAAAATCTTCTCTAGAGGGAATATGCAGAAGATAGAAGTCAACTTCTGTCAGTGATTTTTGAGGGGAAGTTACAGAGACTCCAGGAATGGGTGGAATTTTCATCATCAGTTTTCACCATTTTTTTTCTTAAATTGAGAAACATTGCTTTTCTCAATTTAAGTTCTCAGCATGCTTTGGAAATATGGATCACTGTCAATTTTTATAGACATTTAGCAATGCAAAACACCTTAAACACAGAGTAGAAGTCGAAGTATTTGAATAGAAACTGATAAAGGCTTAGAACTCAAACTCTAGAACCAAAGGGACATTTAGATGTGTAGGATCCAATCTTGAAATCTGACAAAGACCAAACAGTTGTAGAAGGTATAGCCATATTATTGCCATAATGAACAGATTCTGCAGGTTCTTCAGAAGGCAAGGCTCCAAACCACATTTTATTTAGGAAGCAGTTAGCTTATTACTAGTGTACAAAGGGAAGAGTGCCACCTGCTGGACCACCAATGATACTCCGTGCGGGGCCAGGGCAACATGGCAAAAAGAAAAACACAATTGTGTCATTGATCAATGTCCACAATTTGTTCTGTGAAATAGGACTTTGTGTGATTTGGATGTTGTACAAACACCTGTTGCAGACTGGTCCTGCTTTCTCTTTAAACGTCTTAAGCAAACGTTGTGCCTTAGCAGGGATCATCAATGGTGCTGAAAGCGATTTGCTTTTGTGTTTGGTCCTCCATCCACACTATTAGCAATTTCTCCATATCTGACATATTGTCCTAGAATATTGAACTAACCACAGGCAAATCGTAAAGTCAATTCAATTTGTCTCTGGCACTCCTCCATCTTTCCTTACTGTTCCTCTTCTCTTTATATGCCCTTCTCTTTATACAATTTCTGTTGTTGTTGTTGTTATGTGCCGTCGAGTCGGCCCCGACTCATAGCGACCCCTCCTTGAGTTTCCGAGGCAGTATCACTACGGAAGTAGGATTGCCCAACCTTCCTTCCGAGGAGTGGCTGGTGGATTTGAACCGCCAGCCTTCTGGTTAGCAGTCAAGTGCTTCGCTTAATCAGTAGTATTTGTTATAGGTTGTTGCCTGTTGAGTTTTTATACAAAGTAGATTTCATTAGCCTTGCAGCTTTCAGTGGAGCTGATCCTTTAACAGCTTGGAGAAGTTTTTCTTTGTTTTTGAGAACCGTTGTGATTGTGTCAAGTGTGACATGCCTAAATCACAAGCAATAGACTCACTGATATTCCACCTTCATGTTGTCTAAAACCTTTTGTTTCACTTCCAAATCAATACTTCCCCATTGTTTCTTGCTGCTGCTGTCACTAGCACTGGTTTTGCTGCATTTAGGAGCCATAATGCACTTCATAGTAATAGTTTCAAAAGAAAATTAAAAGAGAGATAACCCCACAAGACTCAAGAGATGCGTGACACACTAGATTGAATGCTGCTGCCTGTGAGTCAAACGAATCATACATTGTTATAAGATAAACTTTTTAGATAGAAAGTACAATACAATACATACATAAACCAGTAGTGACATAGGCATTTATTATGACTATCAATACATATGTATTATAGCTTATATATGTACTGTACAATTATACACCAATCAGAGCATCTGCTTTGTATACAAGACACATAAGATGCACATGTTGCATGTGGGAAGCTGTTATATTCACTATGTCCCATTCTCTGATGAAGATTTCTGAATTCAATTATAACCTTATGGGACCACAGACATATATACCATCAGACATTGCCTGACTGAATGTTATGTGGTGCATGACTGTAATACTGACTTTAGTCCAAATAGAGCCATAAACTCTCAACTAGATTAGTTTAACAGTGATTTGGCATTATTCATCTATTTCTTACAAATTCTAACATTCAAGCACCTTTTGTTCATCTACAAAATGAATTACTCAACTGGAATAGAGCTTTTCCTGTTGAACTTACTTTAGGGGTTAATTCTTTTATAATTCAAGTTTACATACTTATTGCCCATAATACATATCTTGACATTAATTATAATCTATGTTGTAGAGTCTTTTGATAATTTTCTCTTAGTCATAATTCATTCTGCTCTTTATATACAATCAATCCACCAACATATTAATTCTGCTAGTTAAGCATCAGTAGCTGCTCAAAAGTAATATGCCAGGGCTCTGATTTCTACTCTTCTGGTGTGCTTGACTGGAGATAGAGAGGAAGTATTGGCAGAGGCACCTCAAGGAGATGCAGGAGCAGTGAAACTCATTCCCCCAGGTGAAGAAGGACATTATATTACTGATATTGTTTAGAATTGCTGATGCATGGTAATAATAAAATGCAAGCTGATTTTCAGTTTTGTTATTTCTTTCCATTATCTACAGATGATGCACTCTTTATTACCTCCACCATGGGCAGACACTCCCACAACATTCAGTTGCTATACAACTGAATATTTGCACACAAAGATGGTGTGGAGAATGGAGCAGATATGTCCAGATTTGTATGCCTTGTATATGCTACATCTACATCATCATGATTTGTTGTACCTGATTAAAGCTATCTCATCCACACAGCCTTAAAACTCTTTTCTTATTTTGACATCGTACCAATTATCAGTTCATTTAGGTTACACATTATCAGACTATTGTATCAAATACCTTAAGGTGAATTGTTTAATGAAATTGCATTCCTCTTAAAATGTAACTAAGATCAGCTCATTGCAGGAATAACGGTTTGTTTTTTAATTATGATAACCTATGGAACAGTTCTCCTCTGTAACACATGGGTCAGTCAGAGGCCATCGATGGGCAATTAACAACCACAAAAGATACATAGAAAAAAACTCCATTTCTCTTTATGGCTGAATAATATCCCATTGTTTGTCTATACAATATTTTGTTTATCCATTCTTCTTTTAATGGACGTTTATGTTGTTTCCATCTTTTAGCTATGAATAACAATCTGTTTGTGTCCCTGATTTCAAGTCTTTTGGGTATATAACTAGGAGAACAATAGCTGGGTCATATAATAATTATATATTTAACTTTTTCAGACTCCAGCAAACTGTAGGAATAACGGTTTTGAAGGAGAAGGACGGAAGAGTAATCTAGGAGTAGGAAGTTCTTTAAAACTCATTATGTTGGGCTATTGCCAAACTGGACCAATCAGAATCTTTCCCAGGATTTCCCTACTGTAGTTATTAGGAAATATTGTTTCTTTCCCCCAAGATTGATAAGTTGGTAGGATATGAATCCTGAGTGAACATCTGCTCACTAGAAGGAGAGCCCCCAGTTGAAAGGAAAGAAGTAACAAAGTTCGTTAGTTCAGCCCTGGCTTGTCCAGTTACATCAAACAATAAATCCTACCCATTTTTACTTGTTAAGCTCGTTTGAGTTGGATTTCTGTTTTCCTTCCCAACCAAAAGCATTTTGACAAGTAACCAAAAGAAACCAAAAAGGGAGCTCTGGTAGCATAGTGCCTAAGGCATTTGACTGCTAACCAGAAGGCTGGCGGTTCAAACCCACCAGCCACTCCTCGGAAGGAAAATTGGGCAATCTACTTCCATAGTGATACTGCCTTGGAAACCTAAGGAGGGGTCACTATGAGTTGGATCCAACTCGATAAGGTATTAAATATAGTGCTTATGTACAAAATAAAAACATTCTGTATCTACATTATATCTCTTTCTATAATTGATTAAAACAAATATAAGTAGACATTGATTTCTATGAATTATTTACAGCCTATCCGAACAAATGAAAATTAGTATAGTATATAACAATGGACTTTTCTCAGTCTTTTATTATTATTCTTATTATGCTTTGTAGTCAGTTTTGAAGGAGCTCTGGTGGTGTAGTGGTTAAGGCATTTGCCTACTAACCAAAAGATCAGTGGTTCAAACCAACCAGATGTTCTGTGGAAGAAAGATGAGGCAGTCTGCTTCCATAAAGATTTACAGCCTTGGGAACCCACCGGGGCTCACTATGAGTCAGAATAGATTTGATGGCAGTGAGTTTGGTTTTGGTTTTTGGTAATCACTTTTGAAAATAAGTTTCATTTTAGATGTTTGATTAATTGTTGGCCATATCCACCCAAAACCCACTGCCATCAAGTAGGTTCCAACTCATAATGACCCTTTAGAACAGAGTAGAACTGCCTCATATGCTATAAATATTTAAGGAAGCATACTGTCACATCTTTCCCCATGGTGTGGCTGGTAGGTTCAAACCACCAACTTTTTGTTTAGCAGCCACAAGCTTTAACCACTATGCCACTAAGATTCCTTTTTAGCCACACATACACATTAATTCCAGTTCAGATTTTAAGGTAGTTGGCTCAAACAGTTAGCAAGAGAATTAGCAGTTCTTCTACACATCATGTCCTAAAAATATATATAGTACCATCTTACTTCCATTATCTTCCCTTTTTAAAAATTAAGTTCATAAAATTCAAAATTTTAGTTCAACTCATGCTACAATTAGGAAACATAGCTCAGTTTGGATCACAACTTGATCAGGTTGGCAGAAACTCTGCAGGCTTAATGGCTATGTTTTACATAGTACTATTAAAGTTATAGCTATATAAATTATATCACGTAATTCCATAATTCTTGGAAATTAACCACTGTGAGAGCTATTTTAACTTTAATTTAAATGAAATCTAGTGTAGAAAAACTAAGCAACATTGAGAAAGCTATCATGAAAAGTACAGTACCAACCATGCGATCTTCAACCTATAGGACTATGAGACCAGAAGAACTAGATGGTGCCCAGCTGCCACTGTCAACCACTCAGAGGGCAATCTATGTAGGAGATCCTGGATAGAGTGGGAGAACAATGTGGCACAAACTCAAAATCATAAAAATAAAAATAAAAAAGGGACCAGGTTTGCTGGTTTGATAGAGCCTAGTAGAACCTCTGAGACTATGGTCCCTGGCTGCCCTTCAGATCTGGAATTGGACCCACTCCTGTGGCTTCCAGCCAAACAAAAGATAGGTATATGAGGTTAACATTTACATTAGGTAGACACACTCCTTGGAGAAATCAATCATAGGAGATTAGAAGGGCTGGGTGTGCACAGAGAGACAGCTCAGGGGACAGGATTACATGGGAGGGAAGGACACAGGGAAGAGATAACTACGGGGAGGAAGTGAGAGGGGAGCTGTTGCATTGTGGGAAATTGCAGTCAATGTCATGAGACAAAGTGTATGGGAGATGTTTTATGGAAAATGAATTTGCTCTGTAAACTTTCACCCAAATCACAATAAAAAGTAAAAAAAAAAAAAAAAAAAAAAAAAAAAAAAAAAAAAAAAAAAAAAAAAAAAAAAGTACAATACCAGCAGAAAACTAGAGAACAAGGATCACATCAACCTTCTGAGTTACCTGTTTTTTCTGAGACTGGTGCACTACAATCTTGGAGAGTATGACTAGGACCCAATGCCCTAGTACAGTGCCAGATTTAAGGTCAGCACTCAGAAAAGTTTTGTTGAATGAATGAATGTTCTACAATAGATTTAAATCTTTGGCATGAGAAGATTTTTTATTGTGAATGCTATAGGTAAGACAGAGTCACGGTGGGCTTTTCTAAGTCAAAAGGAATTTCAAATATACTTTTTTGAAGCTTTTTTATCTTTTATTTATTTATTTGTTTGTTTGTTTGTGATTTAGGTGAAAGTTTACAGAGCAAATTCATTTTCCATAAGCAGTTCATACACATTTTGTTTCATGACATTGACTCCAATCCCCACAATGTAACAGCTCTCTTCCCACTTCCTCCCTGTACTTACCTCTTCCCTGTGTCTTTCTTTCCTGTGTATTCCTGCCCCCTGAGCTATCTTCCTGTGCAAATACTGCCCTTCTGATCTCCCATCGTTGGTTGTTCTAAGGACTGTATCTACCTGATGTAAATGTTCTCCCTATCTGCCTGTCTATTGTTTGGCTGGAAGCCACAGGAGTTTAATTCCAGGCCTGAAGAGTAACTAGAGACCGTCATCTCAGTGGTCTCATCCAGGATCTATCAGACCAATAAGCCTGGTCTTTTTTTATGATTTTGAGTTTTGTTCCACATTTTTCTCCCACTCTATCCAGGATCTCCTGCACTGAAGCTTTATCATCTTAAGGTTGAAGAAATTTAGACCAAAAGAGATAAAGTGACTGCCTAAAACAGAAATCAGGTTAGTAAATCAGTTCACAATAGTTTTACAAGTACACACTGTTCAATAGATGTTTGGCACTATTTCACATAATGGGTATACAGCAAAGCATAAAACAGACAAAAATCTCTGCCTTCAAGGAGCTTATACTCCAGTGGAGAGAGATGATAAACATGTAAATGAATAAATAATTCCAGGTCCTAATAAATGATGCTATGGAAATACAGAATGCTATGAACATTGTATGAATAAGGAAGACTAGAAGAATTGACACATTTGAATCACTGTGTTGGCGAAAAATATTGAATATACCATGGACTGCCAGAGGAACAAACAAAACATTCTTGGAGGAAGTACAGCCAGAATGCTCCTTGGAAGCAAGGATGGCCAGACTTCATCTCACCTACTTTGAACATTTTATTAGCAGGGACCAGTCCCTAGAGAAGGACATCATGCTTCATAAAGTAGTTGTTGTTAGGTGCCGTGGGGTCGTTTCCGACCCATAGTGACCCCATGCACAGCAGAACGAAACACTGCCCGATCCCGTGCCAGCTCCACGATCCCTGCTATACTTGAGCCCAGCATTGCAGCCACCATGTCAATCCCATTGAAGGCCTTCCCCTCTTTCATCGACCCTCCAAGCATGACATCCTTCTCCAAGGAATGGTCCCTTCTGACAACATGACCAAAATAGGTGAGACGAAGTCTGGCCATTCTCGCTCTCAAGGAGCATTTTGGGTGCACTTCCTCCAGGACAGATCTGTTAGTTCTTTTAGCAGTCCATGGTACTTTCAGCATTCTTTGCCAGCACCACAACT
>NW_006921630.1:14539257-14540441 GCF_000298275.1 Orycteropus afer afer
GCTCCTGGCCTGGTTTTGGCTGAAGATATTGAGCTTTTCCACCACCTCTTGCCAGATGTAGTCAATCTGATTCCTGTGTGTTCCATCTGATGAAGTCCACTTGTACAGCTGCTGTTTGTGTTGTTGAAAAAAAGGTGTTTGCAATGAACAAGTCATTGGTCTTGTAAAATTCTACCATGCGAGTTCCACCATTATTTCTGTCACCAGGGCCAAATTTTCCAACTACCGATGATTCTTCTTTGTTTCCAACTTTTGCATTCCAGTTGTAAAGTAGAGGGTCAGTGAAAAAGAGGAAGACCATCAATGAGATGGACTGTCACAATGGGTGCAATGATGGCCTCAAACATTGCAATGATTGTGAGAACGGCACACCACTAGGCAGTGTTTCTTTCTGTTGTCCTGACCCTACAGCACCTAACAACAATAACAACATGAATATTATGGTAGAAAGTTGTGGAGGTTAAGAAGACATAACTCATTTAACTAAATTACTTCATAAAGAACTCTCTAAGAAATGTCATGTGGGCTGAACCTTAAGTGATGAGGAGATGCCATGCAAACGTGTAGTAGAAGGGCATTCATTCCAAGCACAACTGCAAAGGTCTTAAGATGGAGGAAACAAGCTTGATGTCTTTGATGGAAAGAAAAACAGTCACAGTGCTTCAACTGGAATGAACAGATGAGAAAATGGACAGTAACCAGGTAATTCAGAAGGCTGATGCTATCCTTGTTAGGGTGAGATTTGGGTTTGGTGGGCTGATGCCACACCATGGGTATCAGGTTAAGGAGTTGGGTTTTATTACAGAGTGTGATGAGAACCCATTTAAAAAAAGTTTTGAGGAGAGGAGTGATCTAACTTTCATTTTATATAAATCACTCAGGCTGCTATGTGGAGGATAGACTGCAGTCAGGTAAGAATGAAGACTGTGAAAGTGATTGGAAGGCTGCCTCTGTAATCCAGGCAGAGAACAATCCAGCAGAGAGAAAGACTTTGACGATAAACAGAGCAAGATAGTAATTGAAGAAACAAAGTCTTGAAAAGGCAAGAGAGATGATATCCAAAGCAAAGCGGAAGAATGTTTTGTAAGATTGGTTCCTACTATAACCAAATTATGGTACATATACACAATGGAATACTATGCAACACTAAAGAATAATGTAGAACCTGCAAAACACAGCATAAC
>NW_006921630.1:14542596-14544333 GCF_000298275.1 Orycteropus afer afer
CTCCCTATTGACCGTCTATTTAAAGTGGAATTTTCATAGTGTTGAGCTTGTTTTGAGTAAAATTCATTATGTGAAAGAGATACATACCTCAGTTCTTAGTTTTTCAGGGAATAAAGGCAACACATTGAGAAAGTGGAAAGAATGAGAGTCTTTGAAGTCATTGTTGAACCACTGAATTAATCAACCCAAAAACAGCCCTAGTCCCACATCTGTTTTTATCAGAGTTAATAAATGTACTGGTTGTTTAAACCATTTATTATTATTATTATTATCACTTACAGTTGAAAGCATTTCATCAGACATAGTATCTTATTGGGACAACTGGTAGCCATCTAGAAAAAATAAAGTTGGATCTATATCTCAAACCTTAAACAGAAATAAATTCCACATAGATCAAATATAATTTTTTTAAAAAAAAGTATTTAAAAAGCTGTGGGAGAATTATTCTATAACTTTGAATAGGAGAAAGCTTTTCCAAGTATAACAAAAAACATTGAGGCTATACATAGGAAATAGTGATAAATCCATATAAATACTAAAAATTCTTTATTAAAAAGCATTGCAAGTAAAGTCAAAAGACAAATGAAAAGTTGGGGAAAAAATTACGATTTGAATTACAGATGAAGGACTAATTTTCCTACCTTGTCCTTTCAAGTCTAAAAAAAAAAAAATCACTACCAAATAGAAGATACTAAAGGTTATTGACAGGGTGTTTACAGAAAAAAAAAAAAAAAAAAAGTGGCTCTTAAATATATGAAGATATGCTCAATTTATTCATAAGAAAGAGAGTGTCACATTAAAACTACACTAAGATCCTATTTCTTGGATAATATCCTCTATTGGGGAAAGTATAGAAATAAGCTTTCTTATGGTGCTTCAAGGGTGTAAATTGGTACAACCTCTGGGAAGGGAAATGGGAAATGTGCTGCACTTTGAGACAGGAATTTCTCCTTTGGAAGTATATTTATACTTGAGAAATGCCTTTTGTACATGGTTATTCTTTGTAGCATCATTTGTTAAAAAAAAAAAAAAAATGAAAACAAAGTAAAGGCCCATCAAGAGGCTGACTAAATTTTAGAGCATTCATAAAATGAAATACCTTGTAATGGTTTAAATAAAAATGAATGAAAAATTTCCTTAAGTACTGTTGTGGAAGAATCTCCATGACTGAATGTTATTATTATTATTTTTAAAGCAAGATCTAGTATATATTGTATGCTATCCTTTGTATAAAAGTTGGGTATGTTGTTATTGTTGTTGTTGTTGTTGTTATGTGCCGTTGGGTATGGAAAAATTAAAATGTTTCTGAAAGCATATACAAAAAACTAAAAGCATAAGTTGTGTGTGAATAGAAAGTCTGAAGGACAAGAATGATTTTTTTAAAAAAAATGTTTAAAAATGTGCCCTTTCACCTAACAAAATAAAAGCCTGAGCCCATGTTGCTGGGAAAATTCTACCAAACATTCAGAGAAGAGTTGACACCAGTTGTAGTCAAACTACTCGAGAATATAGAAGAGGAAGGGATACTACCTAAGTAATTCTAAGAAGCCAGCATAATCCTGATATTAAAGCCAGGAAAAGATATCATTTAAAAAGAAAATTATAGACCAATATCCTTCATAAATATGTTGTTGTTGTTGTTTGCCATCGAGTCAGCCCCAACTCATAGCGACCCCTCCTTGGGTTTCCGAGGCAGTATCACTACGGAAGTAGGAATGCCCAACCTTCCTTCCGAGG
>NW_006921630.1:14545198-14546665 GCF_000298275.1 Orycteropus afer afer
TCGGCCCCGACTCATAGCGACCCCTCCTTGGGTTTCTGAGGCAGTATCACTACGGAAGTAGATTGCCCCATCTTCCTTCCGAGGAGTGGCCATTAGAGAGCTGCAAATCAAAACAACGAGATACCATCTTGCCCCAGCACTAATAGCAAAGTTCAGCAAGACAGAAAATAACAAATGCTGGTGAGAATGTGGAGAGATTGGGACTCTTATACACTGTTGGTTGGACTGTAAAATGATACAACCACTGTGAAAATCAGTATGGCAATTCCTTAAAAAGTTGGAATTAGAAATACTACTTGACCCAGCAATCCCATTACTAGGTACATATCCTAAAAAAAGTGAGAGCCAGGACAAGAACAGATATATGCATACCCATATTCATTGCAGCACTGTTAACAATAGCAAAGTGATGGAAACAACCTAAGTACCCATCAATAGAAGAATGGATAACCAAGCTATGGTACATGCACACAGTGGAATACTATGCAATGTTAAAGAATAATACAGAATCTGCAAAACCCCTCCTAACGTGGATGAGCTTGGAGGATACTGTGTGAGTGAAATAAGTCAATCACAGAAGGAAAAATATTGTATAGGTCACTATTATAAAAAGTCAAGGAAAGGTTTATATATGGAAGGAAGCTTTATTTGTTAGTTACCAGGGATGGGATGGGAGGGGAAGGAACACTACTAGATAGGTAGAGACAAGTATTGATTTGGGTGAAGGGGAGGCCAATGTACCAAAAGTGAATGATGAACATGGTGGCACTGAGGAAGAGGAAGACATAGAGAGGTATACAGTAGGTACAGACAACAAAGATGAACCCTGTTGCATATACAATGTGTATTGTCAGTGATGGCAAACATTGATCTATGGGTGGATAGACGGGTTAACAGGCTAAATGTTCAGGTATGTCTAGGTAGGGGCTAGTGTGCCCATGACAATGTAGAGCATTGGCATGTTTCTGCATGCATATTTGAATGCTGTAAGAATATCTGGGTGTAATGATAACATTGGGAAATGAGAGGACACTGAACTGTGCTCATAAGAAATAGATGACAGATGTTAAAACCAACCAATGTGTCCATGATACCACATTGCTATTAACACCAAACACTAGGCTATACAGATAAACACATAAATACCTGAGATGATCAGACAGGGATCTGTGAATAGAGGTATACTCTACACCAAGGATAGACTCAGCTGAGGCTAATCTTGTACAGATACTAGTGATACAAAATACCTACAGTCCTTACAGAAACAATAGAAGACAGACATAGAGCAATCCCTCACAGACATCCCAACACTATGGGAGAGAGATCCAAAAGAGCTACCACCTCAGGACCATAGTACTGGGGTACACCAGACTCAGTTGGCACAGCAAAATACATAAAAGCATTGCTCCACATCCTACATTGGTGAGTAGCAACTGGGGTCTTAAAAGCTTTCAAGCAGCCATCTAG
>NW_006921630.1:14546910-14557044 GCF_000298275.1 Orycteropus afer afer
CCCAATACTATGGCCCTGAATTACATTCAGCACCTGGAATAAAACTCACCCCCAGGGGTGGGCTCTCAGCCCAATGGTTAGCGAGATGTACACACAGACCACTCAACCCAGGATGCTGCACCCACACACTCAATGGTAATACATCCCTTAGAGCAATAAACCATGAGACACCAAAGGACCAACATTCAAACTGAGGAAATGCAGGACAAACAGAAGTGCATAATTATGAGGGGCACATGGGGCATGTTGCGGGGTAGGGAGGGGAGGAGACTGGGTTAGGGTTGGACATGGCAAATGGGGAATGAAACTAAATGTATGCATGACTTTGAATGTAAAACAAGCTCTTGAAATAAAAAAAAAAAAAGAATATCTGGGTGTACATGAGTTTGGTTTTTTTCTTTTATAGTTTTGTGTATTTCACTGTACATATATTATACTTCAATAAAATGTATATTAAATAATAAAAAGAATATCTGAGTGTATAGTAGTGCTGACAAGGAGCAAGGTTGTGGTGGCTTCTTGGCCATAGCCAGCTACCTGGTGGGAGCATGTAGTTGGGCCTGTGGGCTCAGGACTATGGTTGCAGGGGACATCAAGCTCAATTGGCATAACATACTACACAAAAACATTGTTCTACATGCTATTTTGGTGAGTAGTGACTGGGGTCTTAAAAGCTTGCAAGCGGCCATCTAGATGCAACAATGGGTCTCTCCTCATTCAGAGCAAAGAAGAATGAAGAAAAACAAAGACAAATGGAAACAATTAGTCCAAGGGACTAGTAGACCATGGGATCCTCTGCCTGTATGACTGTGAGACTAGAAGAACCAGATGGTGCCCAGCTACCACTGTCAACCACTCAGAAAGGGATCAGTGCAAGAGATCCTGGAGTGGAGAACAATGTGGAATGAAACTCAAAATCATTTTAAAAAAAACAGGTTTTCTGGTCTGATAGAGCCTGGTGAGACCTCTGAGACTACAGATCCTAGTCACCCTTCAGGTCTGGAACTGAACTAGCTCCTGTGGCTTCCACACAAAAAAATAGAAGGGCACATGGGGGAAAGATTTACATCAATCAGGTAGATACTCCTGGAAGTGATCAACAACCAAACTGCAGTGTTTGCACACAGGGAGATAGCTGGGGGAGAGCAGGGGAGGCCAGGAGTGCATGGGAGGAAAGAACACAGGGAAGAGGTAACTACAGGGAGGAAATAGGAAAAGAGCTGTTCCATTGTGAGAAATTCCTATCAATGTCATGAAACAAAATGTGTTTGAAATGCTGTATGGAAAATGAATTTGATCTGTAAACTTCCATCCAAATCACAATAAAAAAAATGTTTAAAAGACAATATTTCATCATTTATTATTCTTTCTTCCTATTTTAATATGTATTTTGCTCAGGCTATAAAATATTATTTCCTGAATGTTTGAAGAAAACATTATTCTTTCCACAATTAAATATGAAACTATCAGTAGAACCCCAACTCTACTTCTTTCCCTTCTATCTGGTTTTATGTGCAAGCAATTCTGGTCGCCCTGCCATCTGCTGTGAGTCCTTTGAGAGAAAGTGCTGTATCCTCGGAAACTTCCACCATGCCTGAAGCATGAAAGCCTTCACTAAAGGATGTATGGATGAGAGCATGTATGGATGCATGCATGAGAGCAAATGGAGGGAAGGTAATTCTCTTTCTGCTTCTGCAGACTTGGATAGTCAAAAGAAAGAGAATAACATGTTGAGGTTCATGGAAAGTTCAGAAATAAAGAAAGAGGGTTCATCTTATTCAGTTCATGAGCTCAGGGGTTCTTTTTAGTTTCAGTTCTGAGTCCTTTTTGGCTGGGAGGGGTAAAGAAAACATTTATTGAGTACATACTGTGGACTGGGCACTGCATTAGACACTTCAATACACGGTTTAATCCTCCCAGCAATAATGTGAGGTGGATGTTATTATTCGTATTTTTTAGACAAAGGAGGTATACAATCTATTCAACCTTGGGAATTAACAAATCCTAAAACATTCTATTGTTAGCTCAGCAGCCTGAATCCCACCCATCTATAATCAAAATGAACAATCTCCCACATACAAGTGTTCTAATTTGGAAGCCAAATTGCAGGGTAAGGCAAAATAACAAACAGCAATATTTCTCTATATATTTCTAATATCTTTTTAATTCAAAACTTAATATAAAATTCCCATTGTAGCTACTCAAAAGATACAACGTAGTCAGTATTTCACTAGGATTTATCTTGTAGAAGTCTCTTTGATATAGATCCAGTTCATTTGAGGGGGGTGTCAGAGGAGCAATGAATGAATGCTATTACTTTTGTCATCCTGTGCCAATGAATATATCCACTAGGATAGCTGGGCTATTTGCAACAGATCGAAAATAAACTAGTATGAAGAAAATTCAAGCAAGTAGGATTCTGTGTGTGTCTCTCTCTCCCTCTGGTAGTATTTGTTTAGAAACATAAATTCCAAATCTATTTGGAATTCTGCATTCTCTAATTGTAGCATAGAAATATTCAGTATTTTAAGATACTCAATCATGGGTTGTTTTCATTTTTAAAAATACATGGATGTATAGCTTTTAGATAGCATTAATGGCATCATTAACTCAGGCAATGAGAAGGTGCTGCAACTTCAAAACATTCTGAAGTACTAATTTCAGTAATCCCTTATGAGGTTTTTTTTTCCCCCCCGGTCCTCAGCTTGTATCCAGACTCTGTCACAACATCTATCTTTAGATGTGCCCTAGTAAGTTTAAAACCACCAAATATGAAATTAGAGCTATCAGGAAAGCATCTCGAGCTACCACAAGAAGCTGGAGGAAAGTGCAATTGCAGCAACGCTGAGTGGTTAGGTGACACCCATTTAGCAATATTTAACAGCAAAGGAAGAATGAGAACTAAAATGAATTTACTTTTCTGAAAAGTGCGTGAACCTCAAGTGTTGAAAACATGACTAGCTCTCTGAAAGTTTCATAAGTAGATATTTCAGCTCATTAAGGAGCACCTGCCACAGATCAGGCTGCATGCTGGGAGTTGGGCACACCTCTTGCCCCTAGAGATTACAGTCTAGTCGGGGAGACAGTCACGAGTAAACAATTGCAATGGATTGTAATGCATTGAACGCCATGATGAAATGATTTATAAAATGATTCCATCTTCAGTGATTTATACTCTCCCTAGGAGAAAAGGACTAAAGATGATTCTGCTAGGGAGAGGGGATTGCAAAGTGAAGAAAACAGACAGCCCTTAGCAAGGAGGTGAACTTTCACCCGGGTCGTGAAGCAGAAGAGGTAGAGAATTTGAGACTAAAGAGAAGAGAGACCAAGAACAAAGAAAGACATTCTAAAATACTCCAGGCTGAAAGAGAGATTTCCAAAAACACAGAGACAAATTTAGAGCCAAGCCAGTAGCTATACTTTGCTATGCATTCAAATTTTTGTGGTGTTGGGAAAGAATATTGAATGTACTGTAGAGTGCCAGAAGAATGAACACACCAGTCTTAGAAGAAATGCAACCCAAATGCTCCTTAGAAACAAGGATGGCAAAATTTTGGCCCACTTACTTTGGACACATCATCAGGAAAGATCAGTTGCTAGAAAAGGACATCATGTTTGGTAAAGTAGAGGGTCAGTGAAAATGACAGGAAACCCTCAGTGAGATGGACTGACACAATAGCCACAACAATGGATTGAAACATACTCACAACTATGAAGATGCATAGGACTGGGCAACATTTCATTCTGTTACACATGAGTTGGAGCTGACTCAATTGCAACTAATAACAACAATAACAATAATCTGTCAGGGCAATGGTGTTTCAGTAGCAGAATTCTCACTTTCCAAGCAGAAAGACCTCAGATCGATTCCCAAACAATGCACCTTATGCCCAGCCACTACCCATCTCTCAGTGGTGGCTTAACTGTTGCCATGATGCTTGTGGTGGTTATGTTTTTGTGTCAACTTGGCTGGTCCTGGTTGAGTGGCTGGGCAGCTGGTAGTAGTTATTTCCCATGATGAGACTGGCAATCAACTCCATGGTGGGATCTACCACAAGCAGCTAAGGAGCTGCTTTTGGTACGTGGTCTGCTTCCCATATATAAGAAGCAGCTTTGGAAATGGTCTCTAGCCTATGGCATGTTTGGACCTTGCATGTAGCTATATCATTGTTCAGCAACCTGCCATGTTCTGCCAACATTGGGCTTTACAATGGACTTAAATTAATGGCCTGCTGTGTGGTTTGGTAACATTGGGACTGTGCCATTTTATTTGTCAACCTCGGGCTTCTCAGCCTCGGCAGCCAGCAGCTGTCTGAGTGAAGAGACGCCTCTAGCTCCAGTGGGCCAGGAGCTGGAGGCAGAGCTGAAGCCCAAGGCTGAGGGGCTTTCACCCTGCCCCTAGAGCCTGGCACTTTGAACTTGGACTTAAAGCCTCCAAATTGTAAGATTAAATTCCTGTTTGTTAAGGCCATCCCATTTGTGGTATATTTCTGTCAGAGTGGTACTAGGTAACCAGAACAATGCTGAACAACTTTCAGCAAAGTTTCCACACTAAGAGAACAGGGAAAAAAGAACTGTCAATCTACTTCTAAAAATCAGCCAATGAAAGCTCTCTGGATCACAGCAGCCCAATCACCATCCTGGGGTTGGTGCAGGACTGGGCAGTATTTTGTTCTGTTGTGTACTGGGTCACCACAAGTCAGAAGCCCTCTCAGTGAAAGGTAATAAGAACAATTTGGTAGGGCATTGCTGGAAGTAGGAGAGAGAGACATATTCTAGTGTCTGGTCTGGTCAACTGTGGCTGGGAGTGAATATGAAAGGCTAGATAGAGAAAGCCAAAAGATGAGGAAAGTGAAGATTCTTACCAACTTTCTGCAGTCTGAAATCGATTGAACATGCAATCAAGATGTGTTAATTATCACTGGTGATTAGCATGCAAGAGTTGGAAACAAAGAAGAATCACCAGTAGTTAGAGAATATGGCCTTAGTGATAGAAATGAGCTGGAGATCGCATGATAGAATTTTGCAAGACCAATGACTTATTCATTGCAAATACATTTTTTTAACAACACAAACAGCAGATATACATGTAGACTTTGCCAGACGGAGCCAAAACAAGGCCAGGAGCTGACTGCGGAACAGATCATCAACTGCTCATATGCAAGTTCAAGTTGAAGCTGAAGACAATTAAAAGAAGTCCACGAGAGCCAAAATATGACCTTGACTATATCCCTCCTGAATTTAGAAACCATCTAAAGAATAGATTTGATGCATTGAATGCCAATGACCGAAAAGGAGAGGAATTGTGGGATAACATCAAGAACATCATCCATGAGGAAAGCAAAAGGTCATTAAAAAGACAGGAAAGGAAGAAAAGACAAAATGGATGTGAGAAGCGACTCTGAAACTTGTCCTTGAATGAAGAGTAGCTAAAGCAAATGGAAAAATCGACAGGATAAAAGAGCTGAACAGAAGATTTCAAAGTCCAGCTCAAGAAGACAAAGTCAAGTATTATAATGCAATGTGCAAAGAGCTGGAATTAGAAAACCAAAAGGGAAGAACACACTCAGCATTTCCCTAGCTGACAGAACTGAAGAAAAAATTTAAGCCTCAAGTTGCAATATTGAAAGATTCTATGGGCAGTATACTGAATGATGCGGGAAACATCAAAAAAAAGATGAAAGGAATATGCAGAGTCACTGTACCGAAAAGAATTGGTCAATGTTCATCCATTTCAGGAGGTGGCATATGATCAAGAACCAATTGTATTGAAGGAAGAATTCAAAGCTGCACTGAAAGAATTGGCAAAATGCAAGGCTCCAGGAATTGACAGACATCCATTGAGATGATTCAACCAAATGGATGCCCCACTGGAGGCACTCACTCAGCTATGCCAAGAGATTTGGAAGACAGCTACTTGGCCAACTGACCAAAAGAGATCCATATTTGTACCCATTCCAAAGAAAGGTAATCCCACAGAATGTGGAAATTATCAAACAGTATCAGTGATATCATATGGAAGTAAAATCTTACTGAAGATAATTCAAAAACGGTTACAGCAGTATATTGACAGAGAACTTCCAGAAATGCAAGCTGGATTCAGAAGGGGACATGGAGCCAGGGATATCATAGTTGATGGCTGATGGGTCTTGGCTAAAAGCCAAGAATACCAGAAAGATGTTTATTTGTGTTTTATTGACTATGCAAAGGCATTCCATTGTGTAGATCATAACAAATTTTGGATAATATTGAGAAGAATTGGAATTCCTGAACACTTCATAGTGCTCATGAAGAACCTGAACATAGACCAGGAGGCTGTTGTTCAAACAAAACAATGAGATATTGCATGGTTTAAAATCGAGAAGGGAGTGCATCAGGGTTGTATCGTTTCACCACGCTTATTTAATCTGTATGCTGAACAATAAGCTAAGTAGCTGGACTATATGAAGAAGAATGTGGCATCAAGATTGGAGGAAGGCTCATTAACAGCCTGAGATACACAGATGACACAACTTTGCTTGCTGAGAGTGAGGATGTTATACCTCAATATAAAGAAAACAAAAATCCTCACAACTGGACCAATAAGCAGTATCACGATAGATGGAGAAAAGGTTGAAGTTGTCAAAGACTTCATATTACTTGATTTTATAATCAATGCCAATGGAAGCAGCAGTCAAGACATCAAAAGACATATTGCATTGGGCAAATCTGTTGTGAAAGACCTCTTTCAAGGGCTGAAGAGCAAAGATATCTCCCTGAAGATGAAGATGCACCTAACCCAATCCATGGTATTTTTAGTTGCCTCATATGTATGTGAGAGCTGGACAAATAATCAGGAAGACCAAAGAAGAGTTGATGCTTTTGAGTTGTGGTGTTGGCAAAGAGTGCTGAAAGTACCATGGACTGCCAGGAGAACTAACAAATCTGCCCTGGACAAAGTACAGCCAAAATCCTCCTTGGAAGTGAGAATGGCCAGACTTTTTCTCACTTACTTTGGTCACGCTGTCAGAAGGGACCATTCTCTGGAGAAGGATGTCATGCTTGGTAAAGTGGAGGGTCAACAGAAGAGGGAAAGGCCCTCAACAAGATGGATTGACACAGTGGCTGCAGCAATGGGCTCAGGTATAGTTAGGGATCGTGAGGCTGGCAGAGGACCAGGCAGTGCTTCATTTTGTTGCACAAAAGGTCACTATGAGTCGGAGACCACTCGACAGCACATAACAACAATAACAAACAACAGATAGAGAATACAGAAGGAAAAATTGTTTTGGAAGGAAGAGGGTAAATTCAATTGGGGCATGTTGAGAATGAAGAGCCAATAAGATGTCCAGGTGGAGATTTCAAGTAATAGCTTAATAACATGGGTTTGCTGCTTAGGAGAGAACTTAGGCTAAAAACATAGATTTCTGTTGTCATTAGCAAACTAGATGAGATCCCCCATGGGGAGAGTGCAAGACAATAAAAGGAAAGACCAAAGCCTGCTTAGCTTTCATATTTAAGAGTCTGGTGGAAAAGAAATAGCCCTACAGGAAACTGAAAAAGGTCAAGAATGTGTTATGGCGCCTTTTTACAATGAGAAAATGAGAGCAGGGTGAATGGCAACCATAATGGGTGTACTAGCACAGTTATTAAGGCTCACATGCTGGAGCTTTCCAGAGGGAGGAAAGACAACAAATCAACTGGAAGGCCAGAACTGAAAGTTCATTGTGGATGCCACAATTTGTTAGCCAACAACTCTGTGTAGTTGGATATTGCTGGGTGAATCTTCATCTGAGAACCAGATGGCCAAGTACATTCATACTAATGGATAAATCCAACACAATTTTTCCCTCTTCTGATGGGAAGGCCTAGCGGGAAACAGATCTATCTGATTGATTCTCCAGGCCCAGAGAGGATACAGTACTACTTCTCTGTGCAATTATTATCTGAGGGAAAAGAGCATAAGCCAGAAAAGCACACGAGAAACAGGTTATTACTCAAGGGAGGATAAAGGACCTGAAGGCCAGTTTCAACCCAGACAATAGAGGAAGAAGAGGCTCTATTCAACACAAGCTTTCTATTAGTGGGCAGGACAGCTTAGTTTAGAGGCACTGAAGCTATAGAAAAAACAGGGGCATATCAAAGGGAGATAAGTAATTAGAGCAAAATGAGACAAGATATGGCCCAAAATATTTATATGCCAAATAGTTGGAACCTACTTATTATCACTGATTGCCCCTGTGTTAATATTTTTGCCCCAAAAGCTTTAAAAATAATACACCTTCTAGCAAAAAAAAAACATATATTTTAAATACTTTTAATTCTTACAGATGAGCATTGTGCATATCCTCTTTCTGAAATAATGAAATTATTGATGGAGAAAGTAAGCTTCTCATTATACAGCTCTGTCTCAAATAATGTAATTTTTGTCTTATAATCAATGTGCCCACTAACCTTTTGAATCTATAAATTTATTAATTTTGCTGAACAAAAAAAAACAAGAAAATATAGAAGACTGTAAAACATGTCAATAACATTAACAAACTTGATCTAATAGACATATATAGAACACAATACCTGTGATAGCTGGAGCTGTGTGTCAACTTAGCTGGACCACAATTTTGTGTGGTTTAAGCAATTGTGACATGGATTGTTCCAACGATGGGATCAGATGTATATGTTTTGAGCAGCCAATCCATTAAAAAAGGAGTTTCCCTAGGGGTGTGGCCTGCTTCAATTATTTATGGACATCCTGGGAAAAGAGACACTCTTCTGTGGATCTGGATTCTGTTGTGCTGCCTACAACTGTCCATGAGCGAACAATCCACCATTTGGCCTGAAGATCTTGGATTCGTTATTCATTAGACTCAACAGCCAGTATACTGCCTGCCAACCTTGAGCTCCTCAGCCCCTGCAGCTGCGTGAGTCAGTAAAAGCCTCCAGCTTAATGTTTGATCCAACAACATGGGACTTGCCAGCTTCTATAAGTGTGCGAGCCATTTTAGGAAAATAAAAGATAAAGTTCTCTTTCTCTACATATATAAGCTTTACTGGTTTTGTTTTTCTAGAGAACCCTGTCTAATAACTTGGTACCAGGAGTGGTTCTAGAGAGACAAAATCATAAGGATAGGCTTCCTAAATCGCTTCTCCAATTTGATTAATCATAAAGGCACTGGTGACCCTGCCTCCGTTAGTAAAAAGGGCCCTGCTAATCTGGCACCACCAATAAATCAAGTACCTTTGAGAAGTGAGGCTCTGGGTGATTGCATATTTGATACGTTTTTGCAATTTTGTCAGCATGAGGAGTATAAGGAAGCTAGTTGGTTGGTCCTATTTACACTAGACAAAGTGGTGAAAAAGCAAGATGAGCTCAGGGCTGCTGAGTCACAGCTTAAGCTCTGCATAAAAGACCTCTGCATAAAAGATGTTTCCAGTTGTGCTCTGAAAGAAAGCCTTATTTCTTCTAGTAACAGCTGACATCGCCAAAAACCAAACCCAGAGTCTTATTGTAAGGGTGGGTAAATTATAACGCCAATTAAATTACCAACCCAGAATGGTGTCTGAAGTTAAAGTGAGGGCATTGATTGGGAAAAAATGGGATCCTGAAAGCTGGAATGGGGACATATGGGCAGATAGTCAGGAAGATCAGGATATGGAGCCTGTAAACTCTGTTGAATCCCTCCCATCTGAAGGGATTACTGTAAAACCATTATCCCCTCCACATCTGTTTTATGAGATTAACCCAACTGTTCCTGCTGGGTCATTGCCTGAGGCAGAGGCCATGGAAGACATTGCTGAATGTTCTCAGGAACTGCCCCAATCACCCATTGTTGCTTCTAGACCTATAACTAAAATTAAGTCCAAGTGAGCTCCAAAGGGTGAAATACAAAATGTGACGAGGTAGTACACTACACCCAAAATGACCTACTTGATTTTGCTAACATGTCCAGAGAGAAACCTGGAGAATAAGTATGGGAATGGCTACTGAGGGTATGGGATAATGGTGCAAGGAATGTAACATTGGATCAGTCTGAGTTTATTGATTTAGGCCCACTAAGTATGGATTCTTCATTCAGTGTTTCAGCTCAAGAGGTTAGGAAAGAATCTAATAGTCTATTTGGTTGGCTTACTGAAGCATGGATTATGTGGTAGCCA
>NW_006921630.1:14557604-14558242 GCF_000298275.1 Orycteropus afer afer
TATTTACTTGATCTGTATAGACAGAAGAATTCTAGGTCACATGAACAGCAGCCTAGATTGAATCACCAGAATACAGAGTCACAGCCTCTCAATCATTTCCCAGACTTGAGTCAGTTTACAGATCCACAACCCCTTGAATGAAGAGGAGGCTGGGTCGCTTTGAGGAAGGATCCCACTACATTGCCAAAAATTTATGATGTCAATCTTTCTCCCAGCCTTCCCCAAAGGGATCTGAGGCCTTTTATGAGAGTGACTGTTCACTGGGGAAATAATCAGACTTTTGGAGATTACTGGACACTGGCTCTGAAATGACACTAATTCTAGGAGACCCAAAGCATCATTGTGGCCCATCAGTCAGAGTAGGGGCATATGGAAGTCAAGTTATTTATGGAGTCTTAGCTAAGGTGAGTCTCAAAGTGGGTCCAGTGGGTTCCAAAACCCATCCTGTAGTGATTTCCCCAGTCCCAGAATGCATAATTGGAATATACATACTGAGCAATTGACAGAATTCATACATTGGATCCCTAACATATGGAGTAACAGCCATTATGGTAGGAAAAGCCAAGTGGAAGTCATTAGAATGGCCTCTACCTACAAAAAATATCCCTTGTTCCATGTCCTCTTCTGAATCCAGCTTG
>NW_006921630.1:14558342-14559655 GCF_000298275.1 Orycteropus afer afer
ACAGAGTCATAAAGTTGGACGTGCACAGCAGCACTCCATCATTAAATGGAAGTGGTACTTCAGAGATCGGGCTCAAGCAGGACCTGAAGGCACAAGTAAGTTGCATGAGGAAGTGGCCCAAATGCCTATGGTCTCCACTCCTGTCACATTACCTTCCTTCTCCCAGTCTGCACCTATGGCCTCATGCGGAGTTCCTTATGATCAGTTGACCGAGGAAGAGAAAACTTGTGCCTGGTTTACAGATAGTTCTGTGTGATATGCAGGCACCACTAGAAAGTGGACAGCAGCAGCACTGCAGCCCCTTTCTAGGACTTCCTTGAAGGACAGTGGTGAAGGGAAATCCTCCCAATGGGCAGAATTTTGAGCTGTGCATATGGCTGTTCACTTTGCATGGAATAAGAAATGGCTAGATGTGGATATATGGATTCATGGGCTGTGGGTAATGGCTTGGCTGGATGGTCTGGGACTTGGAAGGAGCATGATTGGAAAATTGGTGACAAGGATGAATGGGGAAGGGGTATGTGGATAGATCTCTCTGAATGGACCAAAGGAGTAAAGATATTTGTGTCTCGTGTGAATACTGAACAAAAGGTGACCTGGGCAGAGAAGGACTTTAACAATCAGGTGGATAGGACGACATGTTCAGTGGAAACCAGCTATCTTTTTCCCCAGATACTCCTGTCATTGCTCAATGGGGTCATGAACAAAGTGGCCATGGTGGCAGGGATGGAGGTTATGCATGGGCTTAGCAACAAGGACTCCCACTTACCAAGACTGATTTGGCTACCGCCACTGCTGAGTGCCCAATCTGCCAGCAGCAGAGACCTACACTGAGTTTGCGATATGGAACCATTCTTCAGGGTGATCAGCCAGCAACATGGTGGAAAATTGATTACATTGGACCACTTCTACATGGAAAGGACAGCATTTTGTTCTTACTGGAATAGATATTTATTCTGGATATGGATTTGCCTTCCCTGCACATAATGCTTCAGCCAAAACTACCATCTGTGGACTTACAGAATGCCTTATCTACCATCATGGTATCCCACACAGCATTGCTTCAGATCAAGGGACTCATTTCATAGCAAATGAAGTGTGGCAGTGGGCCTATGCTTATGGAATTCACTGGTCTTACCATGTTCTACATCATCCTGAAGCAGCTGGCTTGATAGAAAGATGGAATGGCCTACTGAAAACACAATTACAGTGCCAGCTAGGTGGCAATACCTTGAAGGGTTGGGGCAATGTTCTCCAGGAGGCTGTATATGCTCTAAACCAGCGTCCAATATATGGTTCTGTTTCTCCAATAA
>NW_006921630.1:14560510-14563572 GCF_000298275.1 Orycteropus afer afer
AGTTGGAGCTGTGTGTCAACTTGGCTGGACCACAATTCTGTGTGGTTTAAGCAATCATGATGTGGGTTGTTCCAACAATGGAATTAGATGTATATGTTTTGAGCAGCCAATCTGTTGAAAAGGAGTTTCCTTAGGGGTGTGGCCTGCTTCCAGTATATTTATGGACATCCTGGGAAAAGAGACACTCTTTTGTGGATCAGGATTCCGTTGTTCTGCCTATAACTGTCTGTGAGCAAACAATCCACCATTCAGCCTGGAGATGGTGGATTCGTCATTTGTTGGTGTCAACAGCTAGTATACTGCCTGCCAACCTTGAGTTCATCACTCTCTGCAGCTGCGTCAGTCAGGAAAAGTTTCCAGCTTGACATTTGATCCAAGAACTTGGGACTTGCCAGCTTCTATAAGTGTGTGAGCCATTTTCCTAAGATAGATTTCTCTTTTTCTATATATATAAGCTTACTGGTTTTGTTTCTCTAGAGAACCCTGTCTAACAAAATACCCAACAACTATAAACTACACATAATTTTCAAGCACCCAGGAAACACTTATAAAAATCGAACATTTACTAGGCTATAAAACAAGTCATAATAAATTTCAAAGGACTGAAATCTTAAGTGATTGTGCTAGAAATTAATAATAAATAAAGATAACTAAAAATTAAGACATGTACTTCTATTTAGCCTATGCATAACAGAAGAAATCATTATGGATATTTTTAAATACCATGAATCAAAATTTATAAGAGGTTGATAAGTCAATACCCAAAAGAAAATCTACATACATAAATACATTACAAAAAAAAAAAGTAAAAAATCTATGAGCTAAGCAGTTTTCTCTTAGTTGGAAAACTTACAGCAAAATAAACCCAAAGATGAAAATAATGAAGTGACCAAAAAATAGTGAACTAGAAAATAACCATATAATAGAGTAAACAAACCTGAACATGGTTCCTTGAAAATATTAATAAAATTAATAGACCTCTTGCAATAAGGATTAAGAACAAATAATATCAGGAATGAAAAAGATGGCATAATTACAGATGCTATTGACATTAAAAAATTAATAAGGATTTGAATTAGCATTTCTCCAAAGAAGATATATAAATGATCATTAAGCTCATGAAAATATGCTCAACATAATTAGTCAGCAGAGAAATATTAAAACCAGAATGAGATACCATGTTACATTTACCAGGAAGACTATAATAAAAAAGATAGACAATAACGTGTTGATGAAAATGTGGAGAAATTGGAACCCTTGTTCATTGCTGGTGGGGATGTAAAATGGTACAGCCACTTTGAAGAACAGTTGTGCAGTTCTTCAAAATGTTAAATGTAGACTTACCAGAAATTCTACTCATACTTATCCAAGAAAAATGAAAATATATGTCTACACAAAAACTAGTATATGAACTAGTCCATAGCAGCATTATTCAAAATCCAAAAAGTGGAAACAGCCCACATGTTCACCAACTGATGAATGGATTAAAAAGAAAGAAAAAGGCAGTATAACTGTACAGTGGAATCTGGAGGCACAGTGCTTAAGGCATTTGACTGCTAACCTGAAGGTTTTTGGTTCAAACCCACCAGCTGCTCCGCAGAAGGAAGATGGGGCAATTTACTTCCATAACGATTTACCACCTCAGAAACCCAGTGGGTGTCACTAAGTTGGAATGGACTTGATAGAAGTGAGTTTTGGTTTATTAAAAGGAATAAAGCAGTGTTACATTGCTGTGACATAGAGAACCTTGAAAACATGCCAAGTGAAAGAAGCCACAAACTGTATGAGTCCATTGATATGAAAAGTTCAGAATGGGTAATTCTATAGAGACAGTTCTGGTGGTACAATGGTTAAGCAGTAGTCTGCTAACAGAAAGATCAGTAGTTGGAACCCACTAGCTTCTTCCTGAGACAAAGATGTGGTAGTCTACCTCCGTAAAGATTACAGCCTTGGAAACCCTCTGGGGTAGTCCTACTCTGCCCTATAGGGTCACTATGAGTCCCAATCGGCTCCATGGCAATGGTTATAGAAACAGAAAACAGATTCTTGGTTGCTCACAGCTGAGTTTGAGGTGCGCTTAATGAGAAGTGACTGCTAATAAGTACAGGATTTCTTTGGAGGATGATGAAAATTTTAAACTTAGATTCTGGTGATGACTGCACAATGCTAAAAACCATTGAATTGTACACTTTAACAAGTGGATTTTATGAAGTGTTGATTTTATGGTATGTAAATTAATCTCAATCAAACTACTTTTTTAAAAAAGTATTTTACCAAATAAGCATGGACTACCCCTAAAAGAAGGAGCTCTGGTAGCATAGTGCCTAAGGCACTTAATTGCTCACCAGAAGGCTGGCGGTTCAAACCCACCAGCCACTCCTCAGAAGGAAGGTTGGGCAATCTACTTCCTTAGTGATACCGCCTCGCAAACCCAAGGAGGGGTCACTATGAGTCGGGTCCGACTTGACAGCACATAACAACCACAACAACAACAACAACCCCTAAAAGAAACTATATATTTGGTGGTTTCAGCTCTATAAACTATTATAACTATGTAGGTCTCTTGCAGAAATCATTTTTACATTTTTACATTTTTTCCTAAAATTCTTGATTGGATTCTTTATTGCCCCAATGAAGATTGGGCAATACACTTGCCTAGGATACTGCCTCAGAAACCCAAGGAGGGGTCGCTCTGAGCTGGACCCAACTCGATGGCAGTGAGTTTGGTTTTTTGGTTTGATTTCTAATGATAGTAGAATTCATGGTTTGCATGAAGTCAGAGCATGTTTTCAGGGCTAGGCAAAAGTGCACATAATACACACAAAATCTAAGCTTTTGCTTGGATGGACATAACAACAGATAATTTGTAAGCCCCTGTGTTGGACTGGGCTCTCTAGAGAAACACAAAAACCAGCAAAGTGTATATATATATTTATAGAGAGAGAAAGAGAGAGAGAGAGAGATTTATCTTAGGTAAATGGCTCACAGGCGTGTAGAAGCCGACAAGTTCAAGCTGAAAAGTTCGTCTCTGGAGGGGGATGGGGCCCGGAGCCGCCTGGCTT
>NW_006921630.1:14563747-14570735 GCF_000298275.1 Orycteropus afer afer
TATATAGTCTGGAATGCCGTTCTTCCAGCCTGTCCCTGGGATAGCACTGCAGGCAGGTCACACCCCCGGGGAAACTCCCCCCAGGCAGACCGGCCGCTCAGAACCCAGTCATGTGATCCATCATGGGAACCACCACTCACAACTGGAGTCCAGCCAAGTTGACACATCTTCAACTATCACAGCCCCATTGGTGTACTGTATACCCAACCCAAAGTGAACATCCAAGTTCAAGCTAAGAGCATATAGATGTAAATTCACTGCCTAGACTCAGTAACTACTACTATCCTACATTTATAGCTTCAAAGTAGAAGAAATTATTTAAAGAGCTTAATTTGCCAATTGTTTTTCATTTAAATAGCATCATAATATGAAAGTGTATAAAATAATTTTAATGGAAATATCAGCTTTGTGAAATAAAGATGACTTGGAATTTTTGAATAATAAAAAAATAGTTAGATGATATTATAAACAGCATTATATCAAAAATTTGAAAATTTAGATGAAATGGTCAAATCCTTAAAATATTACAGAGAATTAAGACAAAGTACCTAAGGTATTTGATGGCTAACCAGAAGGCTGCTGGTTCAAAACCACCAGCCACTCCTCAGAAGAAAGACTGGGCAATCTACTTGCATAGTGATACCACCTCAGAAACCCAAGGAGGGGTCGCTATGAGTTGGGTCTGACTTGACAGCAGTGAGTTGTGGTTTTTTGTTTTTTTTTTTAATATAACCATGCTAATTTAGGAGGATTGTTTCTCCCAGTAACTCTAACTATGTGGAAGTGTATTACCAATAAAGCTTAATCAAAATATTTTACATATATAGGAGATGGCATCTCTATTTATCTTGCCCACTGAAATATAGATAATACCAGTTCAAATATCCATTGCACTTGTGGGAAATCCAATACCCAACCCAAGACTCCTGGAAATTCTGGTAAGATCATGTTCACCTGGCTTTCAGTTTTCTCATCTACTGAATTAATACAGGTAATGGAGGGGGTCTCACTGTCCCACATGTGCCATCCCTGTTCCACACCATGGGGATCCTATTGAGAAAGTCCATGCTTTTCCCTAATTTTCTTAAAATCAGAACAAAACTGCCATGAGTAATTCATGGGAACAGTCAATTTTACTGAGACAGGGGACATTTCTATCATAGAAAAGCAAACAGTTTAAAACTGTTATAGAGTATCAGAGATCATTTTCTGTAAGTCTTTCCCTCTGTATATTGTTCCCCATCTTCGTCTTCTCCCTCTCTTCTAGTTTCTCTGGACTCTTGTTGGTTTCTTATGCTGCACAACTTGCTACCTCTTTTGTTTCTAAACAGTCACTTTTCACCTCAAGCAGTTATTGAATTTCCTAAAGCAAGGATCTCTGGTAGCATAATGGCTAAAGCACTTGACTGCTAACCAGAAGGCTGGCGGTTCAAACCCACCAGCCACTCCTCGGAAGGAAGGTTGGGCAATCCTATTTCCGTAGTGATACTGCCTCGGAAACCCAAGGAGGAGTCGCTATGAGTTGGGGCCGACTCGACGGCACATAACAACAACAACAACAACAAAGAAAGACAGTTCCCTCCCTAAGATAAATTCTGGTGTTACTTCTAAAGATAATTTTTTCACCTTGCTACATTTCATATAAAAGTAAAAAAAACAAACTCATGGCCATTGAGTCGATTCCGACTCATATTGACCCGTTTTGGGTTTCCGAGGTTGTAAATCTTTACAGAAGTAGATGCCTGATCTTCCTTCTTCGGAGTGGCTGGTGGGCTTGAACTGCCAACCTTCTGGTTAGCAGTCAAAAATGCCTTAGGCAAGACGCCACCAGAGCTCCTTATGTTTCATATACATCTTCATATTTATCTATTCACATGACATTGTGAAATCACTTATCATCATACTTATAGAAACTTCTTATAATATCTGGAGAGCAACAACCAAATAAATATTCTCTGCCTTAACTAAAGCAAAGATACCAACAGACAGAAAAGGGATTTCAGTAATAAAGGACACTTACCAGTAGCCACTCCTCGGAAGGAAGGTTGGGCAATCCTACTTCCGTAGTGATACTGCCTTGGAAACCCAAGGAGGGGTCGCTATGAGTCGGGGCCAACTCGACGGCACATAACAACAACAACAACAACAACCAGTAGCAATTAAAATTAAATGTTTTCTGCCATTAAGGAGCTCTGGTGGTGCAGAGGGTAAGGCATTTGTCTGCTAATCAGAAGGTCAGGGATTCAAACCCACAAGCTGTTCCATGGGAGGAAGATGAGGCAATCTACTTCCATAAAGATTTACAGCCTTGGAAGCCCAACAGGGGTCACTATGAGTCAGAATCGACTCAAAGGCAATGGGTTTAGTTTGGGTTTTTCTGGCATCTCTTCACACACTTGAAATCACTTACACAACTATTTATTTTTGCTGCATAAAATACATAAAATAAAAATCACTTAGGAATTTAACAGATTATGAGGCTATTAAATGAAATACATTAAACGCTTTAGCACTGAAGCATCTCCATTCAAAGCTCAAAATCCCCTGCATATGTCTGTTTCTCATTTTCAAATAAAATGTTGGCCTTGAAGCAATCCATTTTCTCAAAATTCTCCAAGAGTTTTTTGTTTGTTTTGTTTTAAATTCTAGTGCCCTCAGACCTTTTGTCTCTATTTTCTCTTTTTTAATCTTCTGGAGGCTGGCTTGAATTATTGTTAGCTAAAAATAATAAACTACAGACTGTTTACTTCACACCTAATAATAAGTGTGTCTCAGTAAGAATGACAGCTTGTTATAACTAAGCAAATGAAATTATTGTTAAGTCAACTACTGATGACTCCAGAAGAGCTAACAGTAATTATAAATCTGGGTCACTAGTCTCTACCAAGAACATGCTGAATGATGAAATAGTGAATACTTATTAGCCATCTATTATATTTAGTCATTGCAGATACATACTCTCATTTGAGCCTTACAAGATGCTACAAGGTAAGTATTGTTGTGTGCTATCAACTCAGTTCTGACTCACAGCAACCCTATATAACAGAGTACAATTGCCCCATAGAGTTTCCTAGGCTGTCATCTTTATGGGAGCAGATTGCTAGGTCTTTTCTCCCTTAGAACCACTGATGAGTTCCAACTGCCGATCTTTCAATTTGCAGCTGAGCACTTAACCATTGCATCACGAAGGCTCCTTAAAGTAAGTATTAGCATCCCAATTTTATAGTTTAGGCTCAAAGAGGTTAAGCAACTACCTCTAGCCTCATCCACCCCAAAATTAAACAACTAGGGAATGGGAGAACTAAACATAAAGTCGGGTTTCTTTCTGACTTGAAAGCCTATTCTCTTAATGGTATGAGATTTTGCTATCACTACTGCTTTCCATTCTAATATGTACATTCTCACTCTGGATGTTTTTGATCTGTAGTTAAGAATTTTTGATACTCTGTTTAGTCAGCTGAAGAGATACAATCAAGGTAGCTTTAAATTGCTTCTAAAATATGTTCCACCAGTTTTAAGTAATTTTATACTTCTACAAAAACACTTAAATGAGTGCTGTTGTTGTTTGCCGTCGAATCAACCCCGACTCATAGCGACCCCTCCTTGGGTTTCCGAGGCAGTATCACTACGGAAGTAGGATTGCCCAACCTTCCTTCCGAGGAGTGGCTGGTGGGTTTGAACCGCTAGCCTTCTGGTTAGCAGTCAAGTGCCTTAGGCACTATGCTACCAGAGCTCCCTAAATGAGTGCAGTGCAGTGAATTTCTTACTATGGCCCTTCTAGCCGTAGTCCTCTATTTTGTGATGTACTGTAAATCCTAGCCTCTTCGCCTGTTTCGGGTGAGATGTATCTTGAGTGCCATGTTGCTGGAGGGTGTGACTCAAGTCACCACCTTTAGTTTCCTTGAGGGTATGTTTATGAATATTCTGGAAAAGTTCACTTTCTCTGTTGCACTGGCTCAGCCATTTGGTTCATCAACATCTCACCCCTGGAAATGAGACAGAAGCCAGTTGTCTGACCTGCTGATTTGGGTTCCCCAGCCCCTGCAAACGCATGAGTGAGGCGAGTCCTCCAAACCTACACCTGATCCATGGATTTGAGACTTGCCATTCTCCCCACCTCCACCACCACATGAGCCATTTCCCTGGCAGTATTGATTTCTGTAAGAAGTTACAGAGAAATAAGGAACTCTAAGTTGGGTGGGGAAGTACTTAGGGGAGGAGGAAGAGTTGATGTTAGAGAGAATGGAGTGGTACAGCAGTTTGGAAAAGTTGGACATTTGGGACATCTTTAACCTTCACCTCATAGGTACTGGTCTTGTGCTGATTCTTCTAAAAGAAATTATTAGAGAAATTAGTTTTCAAATAGTAACCTTATTTCTGTTTTAGTTAGTGAACTATCCACACTTTCTAGACATTATTTACAAACCCTGGCAGATTTTTATTTCTCCTAAAACATAAAGCAATATACAAAATACTTCTTAAAACTCATTTCTTAGCAATTATTACCTGTACTGAAATGCTGTGTTTTGGCTTATGTAAAGTTTGCCTTTCAATGACAATATTTAATTTTTACAATTGAACAAGCTTGATCATCACTCCTATGATATGGAAAGAGTAAATTTTTTTTCCATTCCAGCTATTCTTGCTTGCCTAATTGACTCATATTGACTTCACTTTTCATCACTCCTTCATTTCTCTAAATCTCGTTTGTACTATACAATAGCACTCTCATCTCCTGCTTCTGCCAATACACATATAAAAACACCTGCTAAGACCACAAATAGAGAACACCTGATGATGTCATGCCACCAAAGAAATTGAAAGACAATAATTTTTTTAATCTTCTTTATAGAAGGAAATTCAGATATATTTTAGTCAAAAGTTTCCTGAAGAACAGTCTTTGGGAGATTAGGAAATAAGAAAATCAATACCATTTACGATAACTACCAAAAAAATAAAATACTTGAGAATAAATCTTAACAGTGGCACAAAAGACCTGTACAAAGAAAACTACAAAAGACTACTTTAAGAACCATAAGAAATCTACATAAATGGAAGAACATACCATGTTCATGGATAGGAAGATTGAACATTGTGAAAATGTCATTCTACCCAAAGCAATCTATACATTCAATGCAATCCCAATTCAGGATCCCATCAACATTCTTTAAGGATATGAAAAAAACAATCACTAATTTTATATGGAAAGGAAAAAGACTCAGATAAGCAAAGCACTATTGATGAAGAAGAACAAAGTAGGAGGTTTCACACTCCCAGATCTCAAAACCTACAATACAGCCACAGTAGTCAAAATTGACTGATATTGGTACAATGACAGACACATAGATCAATGGAACAGAGTTGAAAACCCAGAAATAGATCCCTCAACCTATGGTCAGCTGATCTTTGACAAAGGGCCAAAATCCATTAAATGGGAAAGAGATTGTCTGTTTAACAAATGGTGCTGGCAAAACTGGTTATCCATTTGCAGAAAAAAACACAAAATCTGTACCTCACACCACACACAAAAACTAACTCCAGATGAATCAAAGACTTAAATATGAAACCTAAAACTATAAAATTCCTCAAGGAAAAACTAGGGGCAAATTTAGGGGCCCTCCAATATATAGGTATCGGAGCTCTGGTGGCATAGTGCCTAAAGCATTTGACTGCTAACCAGAACACTAGCAGTTCAAACCCACCAGCCACTCCTCAGAAGGAAGATTGAGCAATCTACTTCCATAGTCATACTGCCTCAGAAACCCAAGGAGAGGTCACTATGAGTCACATCCGACTTGACGGCAATAAGAATATATGGCATACATAGACTATCAAAAATAACCAAAAATGCACAAATAGCAGAAGATAAACTAGATGAATGTGACCTTCTAAAAATTAAATTTTTATGTGCTTCCAAAGACTTCTCCAAAAGAGTCAAAAGAGAACCTACAGAAAAATATTTGGCAACAACATATCTGACAAGGGACTTATCTCTAAAATTTATACAAAACTCTAACACTTCAACAACAAAAAGACAAATAATCAAAGAGATGAGAAATAGCCAGACAAGCGACACAGACCCTCTTCAACAAAGAAAAGAAAAACCAATTGACAGAGATACAGAAGATAATCCTGGAGCCCTGAGCTATGAAAGGAACTATACAGAAGTGGATTAGGCGCCAATTAGTGGAAAAACCTGAACGAAAACAATGAATACAGAGACAGTCAGGGCTGCGGACTGTCAGTTACTCTGACGGCACCACAGCCTGAATATTTCCAAGTGGTGTTGGGACCTGAGAATTGACCTAAAGATCAGCCCTGGTCCCCAAGGGCTGCAGAGACAACTGTGCTGGTGGTCTATGACTAGGAAGGGAAACAGCAAGGAGGGAGACAACCTGAGCTGTTGACTTTCCACTGTCCAGAGGGCACAGCCATTTTGAATGTTTACAAGTGGTGGCCATTTTGGATTTTAAAGCGATAGCATTCTCATTCTGATTCCAGGGACCTAAGAATAGGCTCTGTTTGCCAAAGTTGGCAGGACATACAAGAGGCTGACAACAGGAAAGGAGACAGGTGGTGTGTGTATAAGTGCTGTCAACTAGTGCATAAAGGAGCAAAGCTTGCGTAAATAACATACAGACAAAACAAAGAAAACAAAAATTGTGGACAAGTCACTCCAACATACAATCACCAATAAAATATAAACACAAAAATGTCACAATGCCTCAGAGACAACAGACCATCAAAGTCCACAAGAAGAAGCAAGATAAAGCAGGAGAAACAAAGGACCAGGATACAAATCCAAAACACATCCCTGAGGAAGAGGCAACATTGAAATTCCCTGAGAAGGAATTCAAAAGAATTATATTTAGGTATCTTCAAAGGATTGAGAGACAGATCAAGGAAAACACAGACAAAACCCTAGAACAATTTCAAAAGACAATGTTGTTGTTGTTATTTGCCGTCAAGTCGGCCCCGACTCACAGCG
>NW_006921630.1:14571504-14588977 GCF_000298275.1 Orycteropus afer afer
ATATGATGGTGAAACTAGGACATTTCCAGATAAGCAGAAATTAAGGGAATTTGTTAAAACCAGACCAACCTTACAAGAGATGCTAAAGGGAGCCCTTTGGACAGAGAAACAACAACAGCCAACAACAACTGACCATTAACACACATGATGATATAACCCAGAAACCATGAACTTGGAGAAAGCATGAACTTGGAGGACATTATGCTGAGTGAAATAAGTCAATCATAGTTCATTGTTGTGAAGGGTCAAGGAAAGGTTTATATATGGAGCGAAACTTTCTTTGTTGGTTGCCAGGGGTGGTAGGGGAGGGGAGGGAGCACTGAAAAAAAAAATGCATTGACCCATGCCACTTTAGTTTTGTGTATTTCACTGTACATCAATTATATTTCAATACAATGCATTTTTTTAAGAAAAGACAAATAATCCTATTTTTAAAATGGGCAAAAGACATGAATAGACACTTCACCAAAGAGGATATTCAGGTAGCCAGTGAACATATGAAGAAATGTTCATGATCATTAGCCATTAGAGAGATGAAAAGCAAAACAACAATGAAATAACATCTTGCCTCAGCACTAGTAGCAAAGTTCAAGACAGAAAATAACAAATGCTGGCAAGAATGTGGAGAGATTGGGACTCTCATACACTGCTGGTGGGACAGTCAAATGATACAACCACTGTGGAAAGCAGTATGGCAATTCCTTAACTGGAATTAGAAATAGCATTTGACCCAGCAATTCCATTACAAGGTATATATCCTAAAGAAGTGAGAGCCAGGACAAAAACAGATATACACTATGTTCATCACAGCACTATTTACAATTGCAAAAAGATGGAAAACAACCTAGGTGCCCATCAACAGAAGAATAGATAACAAAAGTATGATACATATGCACAATGGAATACTACACAACCCTAAAGAATAATGTAAAATCTGCAAAACACTGCATAATGTGGATGAACTTGGAAAAAAAAAATAGTCTTTGGCTGGCTGAGCAATGTTACTGACCTGATATAAATAAACCTTAAAGACTTAGCAATGTGGCTTTTTAAATATAAATTTTCATTTGTGGTTCAAAAAAAGCTAACATTAAGTATGCTAATGAATGAAAATTAACTAATACAACATTTTTTAATGTTTTAAAGACTAATACTAAATGAAGAATACCAACAGCTACTTTTGTTGTTGTTAGGTGCTGTCGAATTGGCTCCAACTATAGCAACCCTATATACAACAGAGGCAAACATTGCCCAGTCCTACACCAGCTTCACAATCTTTGCTATACTTGAGTCCATCATTGCAGGCACTGTGTCAATCCCTCTTGTTGAGGGCCTTCTCCTTTTTCACTGACCCTCCACTTTACCAAGCATGATATCTTTCTCCAGGGAATGGTCCCTTCTGATAACATGACCAAAGTAGGTGTGACGAAGTTTAGCCATTCTCACTTCCAAGGAGCATTCCAGCTGCATTTCTTCCAAGACATATTCTTAGTTCTTCTGGCAGTCCATGATACTTTCAATATCCTTCACTGGTGTTGTTTGTGGATCCAAGTAATATGAAATTTTTGACAACGTCAATCTTTTCCCCATTATCATGATGCTGCTTATTGGTCTAGTCTGTCAGTTTGTCATACTGTGATGGCTTGCATGCTATGCCACTGGTGTTTGAAATGCCAGCAGGTCACCCATGATAGACAGGTTTCAGTGGAGCTTCCAGGCTAAGACAGACTCAGAAGAAGGAAGGGCCATCCACTTCTCAAAGCATTAGCCAGTGAAAACCTTATGAACAGCAGTGAAACACTGTCTGAAATATTATTGGAATGGCTACTAGAATAACAGAAGTATAGGCAATTTGAAGACCTTGATCTTTTGAGGTCTTTCCTGTTAAATTGGCAAAAATTTTTAAAGTTCCAGTGCTCGCTGTGGTGGAGATTTCAGGGAAACATTGAATTTTTTACATTATTGGTGATAGTATAAGTTGATACAACTTTTCAGTTGAGAAATTTGATGTTACAAAAAACTTCAAAATGTGTAAACTCTTTGATGACCAGTATAGCCACTTTATGGAGTTCATCCCACAGAAATCTTAGCTTTTTAAAACACATTCACATATAAAGATATAGGTAAATCTTCTGTACCTAAGATATGTGCAAGGATATTTTACCATAGATTATTATTGATAGTAAAAAATAACTCAAAAACTCTTCTTCAGTATTCCTTATTCATTGTCCAGCTTTCACATTCAACCATAGAGGTCAGTTCTGTTTTTTTTTTAAATTGGTATCATGTCCACATGATGGCATAAGCAAGAAAGGCAGTATAGTGTACCAGTTAAGGGCTTTCAAATCAGACAAACTCAGATTTAATCCTGACACCATAAAATACATGATAGAGGACCTTAACATCTCCTATCCTCATATTTTTCATCTATAAAATGGCAATGATAATAGTACCTACCGCATAAAAATATTATAAAAAGAAAGTGAAAGAATCTGTGTTTATAAACACATGGTACATTATCGAACACTTGAGAAATATTATTTTCTGGCCATAACAAATTAAGTTTTAAATATTAATTCAGAATATTTCCTACTCATAGTTACCTTTTCCCTGTGTCCTTCCCTGCCAAGTACTCCTGCTCCCAGAGCTATGTCCCTGTGCAAACACTGCCCTTCTGTTCTCCCACAGTTGCTCCAAGGAATGTATCTACCTGATGTAAATGTTCACTCCATATGCCTGTCTATTGTTTGGCTAGAAGCCACAGGAATGAGTTCAGTTCCAGACCTGAACAGTAACTAGGGGCCATAGTCTCAGGGGTCTCACCAGGATCTGTCAGATCAACAAACCTTGTCTTTTTTGTTTTGTTTTGTTTTGCTCCACATTATTCTCCCATTCTATCCAGGATCTCTTGCACTGATCCTCCTCTGAATGGTTGACAGTGGTAGCTGGGCATCATCTAGTTCTTCTGGTCTCATGGTCATATAGGCTGAGGATCACATGGTGTACCAGTCCCTTGGACTAATTGTTTCCATGTGTCTTTGGTTTTCTTCATTCTTCTTTTCCCTGAATGAGGAGAGACCCATCGTTGCATCTAGATGGCCACTTGCAAGCTTTTAAGACCCCAGTAGCTACTCACCTAAGTAGGATGTAGAACAATGTTTTTGTGTAATGATGTTATGCCAATTGAGCTTGATGTCCCTTGCAACCACAGTCCCAAGTCCCCAAGTCCAATTACTTGCTCCTTCTGAGTAGCTGGCTGTGGCCAAGAAGTGACTACAGTCTTGTCCCTTGTCAGCTCTACTGTATACTTGGACACTCTTACAGTTCATACAAATATGCATGTACAAACATTGTCTGCCAACCCTATACGTGGTCATGGGCACACTCCCCCCTGCCTAGACATACTTGATCATTCAGCCTGTTCATCCACAGATCAACGCTTGCCATCACTGACAGTGCATACTGTACATGCAAAAGGGTTCGTCATTGTGGTCTGTACCTCCCATGTACCTCTCTATGTCTTCCTCTTTTTCGGTGCCACCATGTTGATCACTCACTTTTGGTACATGGCCCTTTCCTCCATCCAAATCAATACTTGTCTCTACCTATCTAGCAGTATTCCAATACAATGAGTTTATGTTAATGGAGGAGGAACAGATTAGAAAAGGTAAATTCAGTTAATTCTTTGTGTACATTATCTCACCTAATCAAGTGGTTGCACAACTTTAAGAATGTGCAGTGAATTGTACATGTAGAAACTGTAAAATTGATGTACATTCTGCTGTGCATATTTTCAACAAAAAACAAAAAATAAATTATTTAAAGAAATAATAATAATAATTAGCATTTAGATCTAATTCAAATATTCCTATAACCTTTGAGTATGAATATATTAATGTCTAGCTTTTCTTTTTCATTAGTCCCTTGCTGAGGAACTGCAAGACCTAGCTCTCCCTCCCCAGTCTTCTTCAGGCATTTCTGTGAGGTCCCAGGGTATATCTCACCTGCTTTCCATTTTCACAGCATCCAAGCCACTCCTGGTGTCACCTTGCTCAGAGTAAATGAGTTGAAATTTATTCAGCCTCCAAGACTAGTCTTGATGTTAAATGTTACCCAAAATTCTCTACATTTCTTTTTCTTTTTTTCCTACATTTCTTGGCTTTGGTGCCTGATCCTAAGTTTAAGTAGTCTTCAGCTGTCCAAAATTAATGCCTGACTTCTACTAACTTTTCCAATAATCATTCTCTTCTTTCATTACTTTTTTTTTTTTTCCTGGCCATTTGCACCTCAGAATCAACATCTTATTATATGCTGCTCTATTTTCAAATTATCTTTCTTTCATAGGTAGATTTGCATTTATTCACTTGTTTATTGATTGCGACCTCATTCCCACAATTAGATTATAAATTCCTTATAAGAGAAGACTGGCTTTCTTTTTCTTTAACAATCTTTATAGCACCAAGCATAATTCTAACATGGATATAAAGTAGGAAATTCTTATTAATGCAGTCTCAAAGATGCACATAACAACAACAACAAAGATGCAGTAAGGAATAAATTGTGCAAGACATAACTATGGCTCAGCAAAAAATTTCCTTTATGGTAATAGAGGGGACCCCTAAGTGCTGACATCTCCCCTTCCATCCCCACACCACCAGCCAGCTCAGTCACATGAGTCACATCTCCCCTTCCATCCCCACACCACCAGCCAGCTTAGTCTCAGGTTCAGTAATTCTTTATGGAAGTAGATTGACCTGTCTTCCTTCCGAGGAGTGGCTGGTGGGTTTGAACCGCCAGCCTTCTGGTTAGCAGTCAAGTGCCTTAGGCACTATGCTCATCAGACACCATGGAAAAATCCTTTATATACATTATCTCATCTAATCCTCAGAAAAACAAGACATGATGTGGCAAAGACAGTGCTCACCAATGATTCCATAATCTCCCAGCTTCCTTTGCAGACTGCTTGGGGCCATGTGACTATTTTTGGCCAATGTAGCATGAGCAGAAATAATGTGTCTATATTTGTCTTAAGGCTCTCTCATGGTGCAGTGCCTAAGGCACTTGACTGCTAACCAGAAGGTTGGTAGTCCAAACCTACCAGCCACTCCACGAAAGGAAGACAGGTCAATCTACTTCCACAAAGAATTACTGCCTCAGAAACCCAATGGAGGTCACTATAAGTCATAACTGACTCGGTGGCAGCGGGTTTGGCTTTAAAAAAAAAAAATCTGTTTTAGTGCCCCCTAGGTGGTGTAGGGAGCTCTGGTAGTGTAGTGTCTAAGCCACTTGACTGCTAACCAGAAAGCTGGAGGTTCAAACGCCACCAGCCACTCCTCGGAAGGAAGATGGGGCAATCTACTTTCGTAATGATACTGCCTTGGAAACCCAAGGAGGGGTTGCTATGAGTTGGGTCCGACTCGATGGCATATAACAACAACAACAACAACAACAATTCATTAAAAGTTAGGCTGCAATAGAACTGTCCAAAAAACTTAATTGTTTCTCTAAATCTTGGTGGCATGGCCCAATAAAATATGCTTATTATTGAATTTTTGTTTCTAACTTGAAATGGTTCTGGCTTTGTATTAGGATATCAGCATCGTATCTTGCCTTTGTTTTTAAATCTTCCTTTATTTTCCATTATTTATCATTAGCCCTGAGACTGTATTATGTAAGCTAATATATCTAACTCTATGATATAACATATATTTAAAAGGCAACAGAAAATTAAATTGAATGACATGCTTGGGTTTTGGCATAGTTCTTTTGCTTCTGCTGTTCATTCTTCATTTAAATTCGTAAGTCTTTTTTTTTTCTTCGTGACAGGATAATCATCTCCATAGCAACTAACTATTATATCACAAAAGGCTATGCCTGTGAGTGAGAACTGATCAGCAGGGGCTGAGCAACACTTAAGCAACAGAGAGTCTATTTTCATACAAATATCTCTAATTATAATAAGCTAAGGAAAAATATATCATTCTCTCCCCTCAGACCCCACCCCAAATACAAGCAGAGTTATCTCAGCACAGTTTCTCACAGAAAGTGTTTTCAACCCCAAATGGCTTTAATGAGAGCACATTCCTATGTAGAGATGATATCACTTGCTATTGCAAGACTGAAAAGGAGACACTATTAAGTTAAAAATAAAACCATACAAACACATTGCATGATTTAGAGTGGAAACCAAAGCAGGTTATGTGTTTCACAGACTTGTAATAACATTTAAACAAACAAAAATCTCTCACAAACAAAAAGGTACAGAAAATGTCACTTGGCCAAGGAATAAGTATTACTAGAGCAATACTATCCAAAGAGGAACTTTAGAATGAGAGTGATAGGTTCAGAAATTTACACGCATTGACTAACCACAGTAATGACAAAATACATTAAAACTGAAATGTATTTGAGTTTTTTACAACACGATCATAAGGTAGCACTTGTAAGACCACACAAAATTTCCTTGGAGTGCCAAAGCCACAGTACTGTGATTAAGTCCAAGAGAAAATGCCTGATAACCAGATGCTACTTATTCCCACTGTTTTTTTTTTTTTATTGGTTTCCTAGAATGTAAAGTCACATAATATTTATAATCCATAATACACTATCTTACAAGTGAAATGAATTGTTTAATGAATATCAGTCCCTCCTCTCCCACTCGATGACAAGCATCTTGAAAGCAGGTACTATGTCTTCTATGACTATGGTATTACCTATTAACACCCAAGACAACCCATGATAAAGAGGTATATTCTCCATCTAATACTGAAATTCCATGATCCTCACACCTATATTATTGCATGAAAGAATAATTGAACACTGCCGAGACCTTGCCTTTTTAGCCCCAAAGTTCAAATGAGTTTGGTAGTATATTGAATTGAATGGTATCCCCTCAAAATGCATGTCCTTCTGTAACCTCAGAATGTATCTTTATCTGGAAACAGAGTCTTTGCATATGTAACTAGTTAAGATGAGGTCATCCTAAGGTCCTAAGTGGCACAAGTGGTTTGCCTTCGACTCCTAACCTAAAGATTGGCAGTTTTAACCTATCCAGTGGCACTGTGGAAGAAAGAGCTGGCAATGTACTTCCATAAGGAATACAGCCAAGCAAACCCTATGGATCAGTTTTACTCTGTAATACATGGGGTCACCATGAGTCAGAATTGACTTCAGAATCAGCTTCTCAGCAATGAGTTTGGAATGTCACCTCAGAATATAACCTTATTTGGAAATAAGGCTTTGTAAGTGTAGCTACATTTTATTGCATTTCACTCTATTGCACTTTGCAGATATTTATTGCGATTTTACAAATTGAAGGTTTGTGGCAACCCTGCATTGAACAAGTCTATCATTTTTCCAAGAGCGTGTACTCACTTTACATCTCTGTGTCCCATTTTGGTCATTCTCACAATATTTCAAACATTTTCATAATGAGGAGCTCTGGTGGCGTAGTGCCTAAGGCATTTGACTGCTAACCAGAAGGTTGGTGGTTCAAACCCACCAGCCACTCCACAGAGGGAAGACCAGGCAATCAACTTCCATAAAGATGTACCATCTCAGAAACCCAAAGCAGGTCACTATGAGTCGGAATCAACTCAAGGGCAGTCAGTTTTGTTTTGTTTTGTTTTAATCACACACTTAAAATCATTAGAATAGTGTAAACACAGCTTTCATATGCACAGTGAAACCAAAAAAATTGTGTGACTGCCTTTATTGGGATATTGACTTTATTGCAGTGGTCTGGAACTGAACCTGCAATATCTCTGAGATATCCCTATAGTTAAGATGACACTAGGTTAGAGTAGGCCCTAAATGCAATGATCAGTGTCCTTATAAGAAGGCCATGTGAACACATAAAGATACAGACAGAGAAAAAGAGATCAAGTGGTAGATCAAAGATTGGAATGAGGCAGAGATTGGAATGCTACAGCTGCAAGTCAAGGAATGCCAAGGATTGCCAATGACCACCAGAAGCTTGAGAGGCAAGTAATTGTTCTTCCCTAGTCTGCTCATTTTCTATTTCAAAGGTGGTTTAACTTAAACCACACCTTACACTGATACGGCTGCATCAACATAAAATAGAAAACCTTCTTCCCAGATAGGATTTTATCCGTAAGTATATAAGGTTCAGGATTTACAACACATATTTTGGGGGGACACAATTCAATCCATAACAACTTCTTCCCACTTTTAAAACATCCTTACATTTTTCTCTTTTCCTTCACATCTTAGATAAATAAAACTCCCTTCTTCTTTCTAAGGCAATCTTTCCAAGGTTTCAGTTTTCTCATATCCTACCCCCACTTATCCCTCTTTCCATCATCTATAATCTCTTCCCATTCTGTCTCTTCAAGTATGCAGAAGTCTTTTCTAAATTAAAAATCCCTTCACTTTCCCCAAAAGTTTCTTCTAATTCAAGCTATTTCTTGTATTCAAAATCAAATTTCTTCTACTTCCTCACCTCATATTCTCCTTAGCCTCTCACTTCTGCATTAAGCCCCTTTCCAACAATTTAAATTTCTCTCTTGAAGATCAACAGTGACTCCTAATCTCAAATTCTGCATCTCTATGATGTTCACAACTCTGTAAATTGACAATATTACTGTCCAGGGGAGACTTTGAGGTTTAGAAAGGACTGTTATTGTTGTTGTTATGTGCCGTTGAGTCAAACCCGACTCATACCGACCCCTCCTTAGGTTTCCTAGACGGTATCACTCCGGAAGTAGATTGCCCAACCTTCCTTCCAAGGAGTGGCTGGTAGGTTTGAACCACCAGCCTTCTGTTAGCAGTCAAGTGCCTTAGGCACTACGCTACCAGAGCTCCTTTAGAAAGCACTATCCACCCATAATTACTTGTATTAAAATCAATATTCAATTTGTTAAAGTTGTATATTTTAAAACCTAATTTTTAAGTTGAACTTATTCTATAAATAAATTTACTTATACTACAGAAGATCACTTTTACTTGTTCTTAGATTAATATTAAATTATAATATAATATTGTTATATAATTGTGTCTAATCTAATATTCAACTTGTAAGCTTAAAGTAATTAAACACAGTAAGCTGTGTTTTCAACATACTTTGTTTAAACTCTTCAGAATAGACTTTCAAACCTAAAAAGCACAATCTATCAAAACACTTAAATAACCAACACACAAAGATTTTCACAAGAATTTCAAAACATATTCATTAATTAACACAAAAACAGATGTTCTATAAATTTGAGCTATATCATCATCTTGAACACATTTCTAAGATTACAGAGTTACTTATCCAACCAAGGATGGTATACATTCAATTTGGGTTCTGTTGGAGTTTCTGAACTCAAGGTTATTTCCTGAGCCCCTTCTGCTGCCTACGCATTTTCTTGCAACCTAGTATATCAATTGCCCTCATACTTTTTTTTAAAAAAAAAAAAACAAGTGCGGCACAAATGGTTAGCACTGGGCTGTTAACTGAAAGGTTGGCAGTTTGAAGCCAACCCAGTGGCACCATGGAAGAAAAGCCCTGGTGATCTGTTTATGGAAAGATTACATCCTCAAAAACTTTATGGAGAAGTTGTACTTTGTAACACATGGGGTCGCCCTAAGTCAGAATTTACTTCAGGGTACAAGAGAACAACAAGCTACTTTACAACCTTAATTGCCTGCTGTGACTTGTTAAGAACCTCTTTGACTGACTAATTTCTGTATCCTTGTCTTTCTTTTGGCTTCTCTCTCTCTCTCTCTCTCTCTCTTTCTTTTTTTTTTTTTTTTTGACAAACCGTTAAACTTAGATACCAAAAACCAAACTCACTGCCATCCAGTCAATTCCAACTTATAGTGACCTCCATTGTGTTTCTGAGGTGGTAAATCCTTACAGAAGTAGATTGTTCCATCTTCCTTCTGTGGAGAAGCTGGTGGGTTTGAACCACCAACCTTCTGGTTAGCCCTTAGGCACTGCACTACCAAAGCTCCTAAACTTAGATAGCTTTCAATAATATTGACTGCAGGAACTCTGGTAGTATAGTGCCTAAGGCACTGACTGCTAACCAGAAGGCTGGCGGTTCAAACCCACCAGCCACTCTTTGGAAGGAAAGTTGGGCAATCTACTTCCGTAGTAATACTGCCTCGGCAACCCAAGGAGGGGTCACTATGAGTCGGGTCTGACTCGACGGCACTTAACAACAATATTGACTGTTCTCTCCTTTTTTGAAACTATTTCCCTTGGTTTCCTGCAGCTGCATTCTCTTGGATTTTTCTCTTACCCATCTAGACTGACTCTTTTACTCTCTGATCCTGGTGATGTTTCTTCTTTCCTGCACGGCAAAAAGGTGAACATTCCCTGAGGTTCAAACCAGAGCCTTCTTGTTCTTACTACATCTTTTCTCATTAGGATTGTTAGTCTTTCAACTTCAGTTTATGATCCTAACACTTCAATATGTAAATCTATTTTCAATTTCCTTTTTGAACACAGATCTGTGTTTTCCATCTACTGCTGGACATTTGCACTTAGATTTCTTGTCTTTAATTTAAACTCAAGTCACCTATTATGGATTGAATTGTGGTCCCAAAAAAATGTGCTGTAAATCCTAACCCCTATACTGCGGATATAATCCCATCTATGAATAGGGGTTTCTTTGTTGTAGTAATGAGGCTATGTCAGTGTAAGGTATATGTGAAGCCAAACACTTTTGAGATATAAAAGGAGCAGTTTAGGTTCAGAAGCAAGCACAACCAGAGAGGACGATACAGGCCACATGAAGATCTCCAAGGAACCAGGAAACAGAAGTTGAGAAGAGACAAGGACCTTCCCCCAGCCCACAGAGAGAGAACGCCTTCCCCTAAAGTCATCACCCTGAATTTGGACTTCTAGCCACCTAACCAAGGAGCTGTGGTGGGTACTGCTTAAGGAATTTGACTGCTAACCAGAAGCTTGGCAGTTCAAACCCACCAGCTGCTCTGCAGAAGGGAGATGGGGCAATCTACTACTGTAAAGATTTACCACCCCGGAAACCCAGTGGGGGTTGCTATGAATTGAAATCTACTTGATGGGAGTGAGTTTTTCGTGTTTTTTTGTTTTGTTTTGTTTGAGCCTTCTAATCTGTGAGAGAATAAATTTATGTTTGTTAAAGCTACTCATTTATGGAGTTTCTGTTATAGTAGCACTAAGTAGGACATCACCTAAAAAAATTCTTTATTTTTTCCACAAATTAACACCCTCTCTGAATATCCCTGATCTATACCAGCATTCTTCAAGTCCCAAGACTTGAAAAGTAGTAATCTTATAAAGAGAGAGAAGTGGGATTTTAGGAGCATTGGGACTAGGGATGACAGAGTAAAATTAACATGTTTAAAATCTTCAGCCTTGGAAGAAAGATGAGGCAGTCTGTTCCCATAAAGATTTACAGACTTGGAAATCTAATGGGGGTCACTGAGTCAGAATCGACTTGATGGCAGTGAGTTTTGGTTTTTTGGAGAAACTTCAGAGCAAACAAAACTCCAAACACCAGGGTTTAGAAGTTGCACTTCTGATTTTCTGCTAATATATGTCTTGCTACGTTTAGTTGCTATGGAGCAGAGTTGCCTCAGAACAAATTAAAGCTCTGTCACTCCATCTGTTGGGGAGGGAGCAGTTTCTTTGGTGAGCTGAAGCTTCCCCCACTAGTTAAAAAAGGTTATTTTAATAAAATAATTCTCCAGAGCTTTTCCTATCAGAAGCATTCAAGATAATCCACTAACATCAGGGAGGACACACTTATCCAGACTGAGGGTTCTGATACATTCAAAAATCTTGAAGATTTCTTTAACTCCTTTCTTTCATTCACTTCTCATATTCAGTCTGACACCAACTCAGATTTCCAGATTTTCTTTCTCTAATATGTCTCTGACATGCATGTATTCCTTACCACTCCTTCTACCATCACCCATTCAGATACTTCAGTCAATATTTGTTAATGTCTTTGCAAATGATTTTTCTTCCTATAATTATCAAGTCTTTGTGTGCGTGTGTGTGTGTGTGTGTGTGATTTGGATAAAGGTTACAAAGCAAATTCATTTTCCATACAGCAGTTTACATACATTTTGTCCCATGACATTGACTGCAATTCCCCACAATGCAATAGCTCTCTTCCCACTTTTTCCCCATAGTTACCTCTTCCCTGTGTTCCAGCCCCTCAGCTGTCTCCCTGTGCAAACACATTCTCCCATGAATGATCGCTCCAAGGAGTGTATTTACCTGATGTAAATATTCTGCCCATATGCCTGTCTACTGTTTAGCTGAAAGCCACAGGAGTAAGTTCAGTTCTAGACTTGAAGGGTAACTAGGGGCCATAGTCTCACAGGTCTCACTCAGCAGGCTCTATCAGACCAGCAAACCTTGTCTCTTTTTTTTTTTTTTATGATTTTGAGCTTTGTTCCACATTATTCTCCCACTCTATCCAAGATCTCTTGCACTGATCCCTTTCTGAGTGGTTGACAGTGGTAGTCAGGCACCATCTAGTTCTTCTAGTCTCATAGTCATATAAACTGAGGATCACGTGGTCTACCAGTCCCTTGGACTAATTGTTTCCATGCTTCTTTGGTTTTCTTCATTTTTCTTTGCTCTGGACAAGGAGAGAACCATTGTTGCATCTAGATGACTGCTTGCAAGCTCCAGCTGCTACTCACCAAAGTAGGATGTAGAACAATCTACAATCTATGTTACGCTATTGAGCTTGATGTCCCCTGCAACAATGGTCTCAAGCCCTCAGGTCCAACTACTCGCTCCCTCCAGGTAGCTGGCTGTGGCCAAGAAGCCACTACATCTTTGCTCTGTGTCAACTCTACTATACATCCAGACATTCTTACAACACATCCAAATACACACGCAGAAACATAGTCTGTTAATCCTATACATGATCATGGGTACACTCCTCCCTGCCTAGACATACCTAATCATTTAGCCTGTCCACCCATCTGTCCACCCATAGATCAATGCTTGCCATCACTGACAATGCATACTGTACATGCAACAGGGTTCATCTTTGTTGTCTGTACCTCCCATGTACCTGTCTTCCTTTTCTTCAGTGTCACCATCTTGATCACTCTCTTTTGGTACATTGCCCTTCCCTTTACCCAAATCAATACTTGTCTGTACCTATCTAGCAGTGTTCTCTCCTCTTCCCTCCCATCCCTGGTAACCAACAAAGAAAGCTGTCTTCCATATATAAAACTTTTCCTTGACTTTTTACAATAGTGAATTAATAAAATATTTGTCCTTCTGCAATTGACTTATTTCATTCAGCATAATGTCGTCCAAGTTCATCCACATTATGTGATGTTACATAGATTCTAATTAGCAAGTCTTATATTCAAAAAAGACCTTGAAATAAGCTAATGTTATGCTCATATTACTTTTCAATTACTTCTTCAGTATTATTCACTGCTCTTCTAACCTGGAATGGAGTCCCTGGAGGATGCAAATAGTTAACACATTCAGCTGCTAACAGAAAGGTTAGAGGTTCAAATCACCCACAGGTACCTTGGGAGAAACGTTTGGTGATCTACTTCTGAAAAGTCAGTCTTGAACCTATAGCTGCAGTGTGAGATCATATGTGCAGGCTCTCAATCTTTAAGAGATCTTTGCTGCTGTCTTCTCTTTGCAGGTGACCAGAAATCAAGGGTTTATATACAATTTCTTCACCTTAACTTCACAAGATAGGTGCTGTCATGTTTAACGAAAATCAGTATGTTTTATTGCCAATTAGGAGAATTGTTGTATGATGTACTTATGTCCTACGGTCAACTTATAGAGACTTGACTTCTTAGAAATTAAGGGAGTTAATTTATGACATATTTATATACCAAGCCAATTACAGAGATTTTATAAATGTTACATTTTTAATCACAGTGTGAAGGTGCATGCCTATCATACTTCTCATAATTCCCTTATCTATTTCCAAGTTAGAATGACTTCGTAATGACTTATGTAGTTTCTAATGACTTACAATTAATTGTTAGAGAGCATCGTAGATGTATACATGTTTCCATTTCTAAGTTCAGATATTCTGTATTTCTAACTTCATATTATAATTGACTTGTATATAGGTGCCCAAAATCATTATAAAAAGCATTATAACAGTGTAAAAAGCATTATAAAAGCATACATAATAGTGACTTGTACATAAGTGATTTGAGAGCATCACAAAAGCATACATAAAATGTGACACAGTATTTTATATAATTATTAATGAAACACAATAAATGAGACCATGAAAATGTTTTACTTAAAAATTTATAGAAGAAAGAAATGCATTTAGTAATAATGAGGTTTTGATCATCCCAGCAGCAGAAAGTGATGGGTTCACATGGTATGAGACTGCCTGTTTTCAACAACAACACTGTGGCCAAGACAGCAACAAAAGATGCTAGCTGGTCAATTGATCAAATTATCTGTTTCTTTCTGAACGAGATATGTGAAAGTAGGACTGGCCCTGAGAATATATGATCCCATGAGTCTTAATAATTGGACTAAATTCTAAAAGACAATCTATAGAAAGGTGAGATCCAAGTCAAATTAATTTAATACAGTTATGAAAAAGAAATGTGGCTATGACATAAGGATATACCTGTGTAGCACAATAGTGAGTCCAGAACTAGAGTCACACATATACAGCCAATCAAATTTTTATAAAGTCAATTCAATAGGAAAAGGAAAGTCTTTTAAATAAATGATGTTGGAACTAAAGAATAATGTAGAATCTACAAAATACCACATAATGTGAATGGACTTAGAGGACATCTGAGGAGTGGCTGGGGGGTTTAGACCACCAGCCTTCTGGTTAGCAGTCAAATACCTTAGGCACTACACCACCAGAGCTCCTTGGAGGACATTATGCTGAGTGATATAAGTCAATCACAGGACAAATATTGTATTAGTTCATTATTGTAAAAAGTCAAGGAAAAGTTTATATATGGAATGAAACTTTCTTTGTTAGTTACCAGAAGTGGAATGGGAGGAGAGGGAGAACACGGCTAAATAGGTAGAGACAAGTATTGATGTGATCAACACAGTGGCATTCAGAAAGAGGAGGTCTCTCCTCATCCACGGCAAAGAAGTATGAAGGAAACCAAAGACATATGGAAACAATTAGTCCAAGGACCTCATAGACAACATGATCCTCAGCCTATATGACCATGAGACCAGAAGAACTACATGGTGCCCAACTACACTGTCAACCACTCGGAGGAGGATTGGTGCAGGAGATACTGGATAGAGTGGGAGAACAATGTGGAACAAAACTCAAAATATTAAAAAAAAAAAAAAAAAAGACCAGGTTTGCTGGTCTGATAGACCCCTGAGACTATGGCCCCTACCTATTCTTCAGGTCTAGAATTGAACTCACCCTCTGGCTTCCAGCCAAATAACAGACAGGCTTATGGGCTGAACATTTATATCAGGTAGATACACTCCTTACAGCTATCTATCATAGGAGAACAGAAGGGCAGTGTTTGTATAAGTAGACAGCTGGGGGTGGGGTGGGCAGGAATGCATAGGAGGGAAGAACAAAGAAAGAGGTAACTAGAGAAAGAAGTGAGAAGAGATCTGTTCCGTTGTGGGGAATTGCAGTTAATGTCATGAAACAAAATGTGCATGAACTGCTGTATGGAAAATGAATTTGCTCTGTAAACTTTCATCCAATTCACAATAAAAATTTAAAATAAAAAAAAAATGGTGTTGGAACAACTGGTAAAATGTATTCAAAAAATAAATAAACCTTACTCCCCACCATACACAAACAGTAGTTTGACATGAATCAGACCTAAACACAAAAGCTAAGACTGACAAGCTTCTAGAAGAAAACATACAAGAATATTTTTTTATTCATTTCATTTATTTTTATTTTTTAATTTATTTTTAATTTTAAGAGCTTGTTTTACATTCAACGTAATGCATACATTTAGTTTCATTCCCCATTTGCCATGTCCAGCCCTAACCCAGTCTCCTCCCCTCCCTACCCTGTAACCCTGCCCCTGTGGCCCTCATATTTATGCACTCCTGTTTGTCTTGCATTCCCTCAGTTTGAATGTTGGTCCTCTGGTGTCCCATGGTCTATTGCTCTAAGGGATGTATTACCATATGTTAGGCCGAAGCAAACCCAAGCCCCAATATGTCAGTTGGCAGCTTCCTCCAGGTGTCAGGCCCTGATGAGACAGCCTGATAAGACAACCGAAGTGACAGAACCCGCCCAGGCTGGAAAGTCCCATGCAATGACAAACTTCCTCCTGTGAAGCCCCCTCATGCTAATTAAGTGCAGACCCATGCTAACAACTAGTTGGACCCTGCCATTTCCTTAGAGGACCCTGTCATTTCCTTGGTGTCCCCAAATAGGTCCTCTCTGTGTCTATAAAAATCCATGCCCCCTGCCCGGGGATGCAACTTCTCTGGCCTTGATGCTAGGGCACGAGAACCTTGCCCGGGAGTGCTAATAAACTGCTTCTCTGAAACAACTCCGTGTCCTGGTGTTTAGGCAGCTCTGCATTACATTATAGAGTATGTAGGTGTGTCATCCTGGGTTGCGTGGTCTGCGTATACATCTTGTTAACTATTGGGCTGAGAGCCTGTCCCTGGGGGTGAGTTTTATTCCAGGCACAGAATGTATTCCAGAGCCATAGTATTGGGAGTCTCACCAGATTTCATCTGACCAGTAATTCTGGTCATTATTGAGTTTTTGGGTTTTGTTCCATATTTTCCCTCCCACTCTATGCAGGATCTCCAGATTTGATCCTTTCTTGAGTAGTTGGCATTGGTAGCCAGGCACCATCTAGTTCTGGTCTCAAGGGCCATCGTGTCCTAGGGCTGATTGCTTCTAAATGCCCTTGAGGTTTTTTTTGCTTTCTTCTTCACTTCCGATGCTAGGAGACCATTAGCTATCTTAGACGGCCACTTGAAAGCTTTTAAGACCCTAGTCACTACTCACCAGTGTAGGATGTGGAGCAATGCTTTTATGTATTTTGTTGAGTCTGGTGTCCCCCAGTACTATGGTCCTGAGATAGTAGATCTATTGTATCTCTCATATGAGAATATTTTTATGAACTTAGGGTAGGCAAAGATTTCTTTCCTTCTTTCATTTTTTAATTATGATTTGGTTGAAAGTTTGCAAAGCAAATTCCTTTTACATTCAACAGTTCTTACACATTTTGTTTCATGACATTGACCACAAACCCCATAATATAACAACTCTCTTTCCATTTCCTCCTTGCAGTTACCTCTTCCCTATATACTTCATTCCTGTGCATTCCTGCCCTCTATAGGCAAAGATTTCTTAGAACACTAGAAAGAAATAACCATAAAAGGACTTCCAGGTAAAATGGCGGACTAGGCAGAAAGACTGCACAGACCCTCTTCAACAAAGAAAAGGGGAACCAATTAACACAGACACAGAAGATAATCCTGGCTCCCTGAGCCTTGAAGGGAAGGATATAGAAGTGGACTAAACCCCAACTAGCAGAA
>NW_006921630.1:14591565-14620154 GCF_000298275.1 Orycteropus afer afer
AGAATCTGCAAAACACCACATAATGTGGATGAAGTTGGAAGACATTATGCTGAGTGAAATAAGTCAATCACAAAAGGACAAATATTATATTAGTCCGTTATTGTAAAAGTCAAGGAAAGGTTTATCTATGGAAGGAAATTTTCTTTGCTGGTTACCAGGGGTGGGAGGGGAAGAAAGGGAACGCTGTTAGATAGATAGAAATAAGTATTGATTTGGGTGAAGAGAAGGGCAATGTATCAAATGTGAGTGATCAATATGGTGGCATTGAGGAAGAGAAAGATATAGAGGGATACGTGGGAGGTACAGACAACAAAGATGAACCCTTTTGCATATACAGTACTGCATCATCAGTGAAGGCAAACATGGGTATACAGGTGGACAGATGGGTGGACAGGCTGAACTATTAGGTATGTCTGTGAATTGGGAAGTTTATCTAAGAACATGTCTAGGGTAGGCAGACAATGGTCCTATAAGTTTATGTGAATGATTAGAATTCCCAGATGTATAGTAGAGTTGACAAGGGTCAAGGTTGTAGTCATTGCTTGGTCACAGCCAGCTACCCAGAGGGACTGAGTAGTGGAACCTGTGGGCCCGGCACCATAATCGAGGGGACATCAAGCCCAATTAGCATAACATACTATGCAAAACATCGTTCCACCTCCTACTTTGGTGAGTAGCAACTGGGATCTTGAAAGCTAGCAAGCTGCCATCTAGATGCAATGATGGGTCTCTCCTCATCCAGAGCAAAGACGAATGAAGAAAACCAAAAATTCATGAAAACAATTAGTCCTAGCAACTGGTACACCATCTGATCTGCAGCCTATACGACTATGAGACCAGAAGAACTAGCTACCACTGTCATCCACTTGGAAGCAATCTATGTAGGAGATCCTTGGTAGAGAGGGAGAACAATGTGGAACAAAACTCAAAATCATTTGGAGAAAAAAAAATGGGGGGGGGACCAGGTTTGCTGGTCTGACAGAGCCTGGTGGAACCACTGAGACTATGGTCCCTAGCTGCCCTTCAGGTCTGGAAGTGAACACATGCCTGTGGCTTCCCGCCAAACGAAAGACAGGCATATGAGTTGAATATTTACCTGAGGTAGATACACTCCTTGGAGAGAACAATCATGGGAGAAAGAAGGGCTGCTTATGCACAGGGAGACAGCTCAGGGGGCAGGAGTGCATGGAGGGTGGACACAGAGAAGAGGTAACTATCAGGAGGAAGTGGGAGGGGAGCTGTTGCTTTGTGGTAAATTGTGGTCAATGTCATGAGACAAAGTGTATGTGAACTTCTGTATGGAAAGTGAATTTGCTCTGTAAATTTTCACCCAAATCACAATTAAAAAAAAAAAAAGAATATTAAAAAAAAAAAATCAGTAAGTTGAATTTCATTCCAATTAAAAACTTCTGGTAATCAAAAGACATCATTAAGATAATGAAAATGTATGTGATAAACTGGAGAAAATACTCTTATACATATATGTGATAAAGAACTTGTTCGAGAATATATAAAGGACTTGCTGTTGCTGTTATGTGCCATCAAGTCAGACCCGACTCACAGCGACCCTTCCTTGGGTTTCCGAGGCAGTATCACTAGGGAAATAGATTGCCCCATCTTCCTTCCAAGGAGTGGCTGGTGGGTTTGAACTGCCAGCCTTCTGGTTAGCAGTCAGTGCCTTAGGCACTATGCTACCAGAGCTCCCAAAGGACTTCTAGAAATAAAAAACAAACAGACAACTCAACTGAAAAACAGGCCAAAGATTCAAGTAGACATCTCAAAAAAGATGTACAAATGGCAAATAGGCACATGAAAAGCTGCTCACCATCATTGCTCATCAGGAAAATGTAACTAAAACAACAACAAAATTCCATTTCATACCCACGAGAACGGCTGAAACGACATTAAGTGTTGATGAAGATGTGGCAAAAGGGGAACTTTCACATTCTGCTGGTGGGAGTATAAAATGATACAACCACTTTGTAAAACTTGGAGCTTCTTATAAAGTTACATACATACCCACCTAATAACCCAACAATTCTACTTCTGGGTATTTTACCCAAGAGATAGATACATGTTCACAAAAAGACTGTTGAATACTAAAAATAGCTTTTCTCCTAATAAACAAAAATTCCATTTATGTTGCTTGTTTAGGTTGAAGGACTGGGATTGTCTGGAGAGAGGCAGCAAGGAACTCTCCAGTGTTGACCGAAATATCCTATATTGTGATTGAGGGTGTATTCATTTGCTAAAACTCATCCAATTGTATACTTAGTATCTATGCATTTCACTGTATGTAAATTTTACCTTTATTAGAAAGAAATGGGGCCATAGTCTTACCCTAAGCTGGTTTAGTAAGATACATCAATTACATATCTTCATTTTTTCCCCATGATGCCTACAATAATGTCCAGAACACAATGAATGCTCAATATATGTTCAAGGAAAATTTAACAAAAAAAAACCCACATTGTTTTGGCCATTTGTAGATATAACAATGACACATCCAGGTAATTTTTATTAGAGGTGTGTTTATTTTCCTGGAGATACGTCTTATAGAGAGAGGGATCTTCCTTCTGTGCTTTTCTAACACTGCTAATGGTAGCTCTCATTTTGAATAAATAAACTCTCTTTAGCAGTCAATGTACATATGTGCACACGTGAGTGCATCTTCGCGTCTCCATGGTCTGCTCACATGTCTTGGATTGTTGCATATAGTGGCTAAATTGAAGAATTATTTCAAAAACATGTATCTTACACACAAACATATTGTAAAGACAAACTGTAAAGGAAATCACAAGTACATTAAAGAAAGACATATTTGCTCAATTGATTTTCATGATAATTTTCCCTCAAAAAGAAAGGAATGCCTGCAGATTTATTTCATGTTGTACACTTTTAGTTTGTTTGTTTCCGAGGTAAAGCATTTCTTTTTTCCACTAATAATTTTAAAGTTTTTGAGAAATAAAAAGGCAACTGTAGTTGGATAACTAATGTTGGGCTAATGTGGAAAAAAAAAATTTCTTACATGTACATCATTAAAATGAAGTTATTTCCAATACTTGAATATAACCTGAAAGAACTGATATTTTTCCAGGCTTTAGTTTTTCAGAAAGTCAAATGGTATACAAAGATATGTTGTTGAACTCTAGCTATTAAAATGTAATGTCTAAATTTTAGATAAGACTGGCACAAATAAAAATGTGTAAATGTTAGTATTTACATATCAGAGCTGTATTTTCCAAGAAAGTTGTGCTTTCGATGAAGGTTAAATTACTCAGAAAAATCTCAGATTTCTCTGAAAATGAAAATAATTGCATTTCAAAAGCCAGAAGTTTCAATAACTTCAGTATTAAAAAAAAGAAGTTCCAGTTAATTTGAAAAGATGATTGGAAAAATTCTGCTCTTGTGTACAACTAGAGTTGTTCAGAAGCATAAAAGGAAACTTCTGAACAGCCTCCAGGTCTTGATTCTCTGCTTTCAAGTTGGGACCCCATTCCTCTTGCTGCTCATCATGGGATAGCCTCCTCCACGAAGCATACATCTGGTTTCAGTTCCCACCATATGTGATAAATCAATATATAGCAGAAAATAAATGTGGAAGACTGCATCCCTATAGGTTTTTGCTTTTGTTTTTTCAGCTCTGCGAGTCTGATGATTTTTCCAGCTTACTCTATCTATGTTACAGTAATAAGACAAGACCAAAAACACAGACTTCAGTTAGAAACTAAGAGTTTTTCTCTAAAGGCAATCAGCAGAAAACTTGAAAGGACCAATCCCTGCTGTCATGAATTTAGGAGCTTTGGAAAATTGAATCTAACATTATATGAAGCAGGACTTACTGCACTAGTCGTTTTTTGTTTGTTTGTTTGTTTATTTTATTTTTTTAAATCTATAGACCTGTGTTTATAATTGGGGATAATTCTTTTTGCTAAGGTATAATGGGAATATTTACTTTCAATTTACTAAAAAATTTATTCCTTTATTTTAGTACAAATATTCAAAAATCCCAAGCAATATTTTATTAGTTCAAGCAGGGACACCAATTATGAGAAAGCAGTATAAGATATTGGTTAGGGGTATGGATTTGCCCAGCTTGTTACTTGAGGTAACTTACACAAGCACTGAAAGCCTCTAAACCTCCATTTCCTTGCACATTAAATGGTAATAATGATATCTACATCATAGGGCTGTAGTGAAGATTAAATAACATGATGCTTATAAAATACTTAGTACAGTACCTAACACATACAGAGTTTATGAGGTAGTTGGTTATTAGCACAGCTGTGAATTTACCAACTTTTTATTTTATTTTATTTATATTGTGATTTGGGTGAAAGTCTACAGAGCAAATTCATTTTCCATGCAGCAGTTCATACACATTTTGTTTCACAACCTTGATTGCAGTCTCCACAATGTAATACCTCTCTTCTCACATCCTCCCTGTAGTTACTTCTTTCTTCCCTGTGTCCTTCTTTCCTACCATTCCTGCCCCCTGAGCCATCTCCTTGAGCAAATACTGCCCTTCTATTCTCTCATGATTGATTATTCTAAGGAGTGTAACTACCTGATGTAAATGTTCACCCTAATACATTTTCTATTGTCTGGCTGGAAGGCACCGGAGTGAGATCAATTCCAGGCTTGAAGGGTAACTAGGGGCCATAGCCTCGGGGGTTTCACCAGGCTCTATCAGACCAGTAAGCTTGGTCTTTTTTATGATTTTGAGTTTTGTTCCACATTGTTCTCCCATTACCAACAATTCTTATCATTTACAGGATTAAAGCTAGTATTTCTATGAAAGGAGCTCTGAGAGACACTCTTCCATACTATGCAATTAATAATGGACCCAACATTGAGGAAGAAGATATAGAGAGGTGCGTGAGAGGTTCAGACAACAAAGATGAACTCTTTTGTACATATAGTACTATGTTGTCAGTGATGGCAAAAATTGATATATAGGTGGATAGATGAGTGGACAGGATGAAGGATTGGTATGTCTATGCAGAGGGGAGTGTGCCCATGACTTTGTATAGGGTTGGTAGACAATGTTTCTACAAGTGTATTTGTATGTTCTGTAAAAATTTCCAGGTATATAGTAGAGCTGACAAGGGACAAGGTTATAGTTACTTCTTGGCCACAGCCAGCTACCCAGAGGGAGCAAGTAGTTGGATCTGTGGGCTCGGGACCATGGGCACAGGGGACATCAAGCTCAATTGGGATAACATACTACACAAAAACATTGTTCCACATTCTACTTTAGCTAGTAGCAACTGGGATCTTAAAAGCTTGCAAATGCCCATCTAGATGCAACAATGGGTCTCTCCTAGTCCAGAGCAAAGAAGAATGAAGAAAACCAAAGATTCATGGAAACAATCAGTCCAAGTGACTGGTACACCATGCAATTCTCAGCCTATATTACTATGAGACTAGAAGAATTAGATGGTGCCTAGTTACCACTGTCAACTACTCTGAGGGGGATCTCTGTAGGAGATCCTGGATAGAGTGGGAGAACAATGTGGAACAAAACTCAAAATCATAAAAAAAAAAAAAAAAGGGTGTGTGTGTGTGACCAGATTTGCTGGTCTGATACACCCCATTGGAACCCCTGAGACAATGGCCCCTGGCTGCCCTTCAGGTCTGGAATTGAATCCACTCCTATGGCTTCCAGCCAAACAAAAAACAGGCATGTGAACTGAACATTTACATTAGGTAGATACAGTCCTTGGAGAGATCAATCTTGGGAGACTAGAAGCGCTGTGCATGCATAGGGAGACAGATGGGGGCAGGAGTACATGGGAAGGAAGGACACAGGGTGAAGGTGGCTATAGGGAGGAAGTGGGAGGAGAGCTGTTGCATTGTGGGAGAATGTAGTCAATGCCATGAGACAAAGTGTATGTGAACTGCTGTGTGGAAGATGAATTTGCTCTGTAAACTTTCACCCAGATTGCAATAAAATTAAAACAAAACAACAATAATAAAAATTTTTAAAAAGATTAATGGGCCCAAAAGTGAGACCTTATTCCTATTGCTTTAGTATTGTTGGCTTCATCACATTTGGTGTGTCTCTCCAACAAGATGCTGAGTTCTTTGAAGACAAGGCCTATGTCATTTGTCTCTTTGAGTGGCAGATTCTGGCTAATTGTAGATTCTCAGTAAATGCTTGTTAAGTGAATAATGTATAAATATGCATTTGGAGTTATTCATGACTATGGTATGTTACAAAAACAAAGAATTTTTAACCTCTTCTGGTCATAATATTAGGAGCTCTGGTGGTGCTATGGTTAAAGTATTGGGCTGCTAACCAAAAGGGCAATGGTTCAAATCTACCAACCATTCCATGGGAGAAAGATGAGGCAGTTGGTGCCCGAAAGATTTACAGCCTTGGAAACCCTCTGTGGCAATTCTGCTCTGTCCTATAGGGTCACTATGAGTTGGAATTGACTCAATGGCAGTGGGTTTGGTTTTGGCCTTGTCATACTATCAGAAATGGGACTCTAGTAGCAGGCCTTTTAGATGCCTGTTGCTCCCTTCCAAAATTGCTATAATTAAAATATAGGGAATGCCCCAAACTGAAGAACTTAAAGGAGATAACCTTGCTCATGCAGCCGCTAACAGGCTGCTTCACAACTTATTTTACTCCTCTTATAACAAAGGAGTTTATAGAGAGGTCTCTAGAAGAGCCTACAGAGAACAATCCCAATGAAATAACTGATGTTTTGGAACCAAAGAAAAGCTTTTAAGACATTATAAAATTGCTCAGTCAGATGAAATTAAGACATGGAAAAAGTCAGGTTGTTATCAAGACCCTAACACTAAACTATGGTCAGGACCTGACACTAGAATTTTTCCCTAAACTTTTGCATGTCTCCTTACTTATTACAAATACAAGGACAGTTAATGGTCATATACTGTTCTCCGTTTATATTTCAAACAAAGAGGAGATTCAGTTTAGACGTTTTACACTTGAGGTGCCTATTAGACATTCAAATGGAGGGGAAGCATAGGTAATTGGACATAAGTGTGGAGTTCAGTGGGGGAGGTCCAACTGAACAACAAAAAATGGGGAGTTGTCAATATATAGTTGGTATTTAGAACCATGTGACTGGATAGAATCAATCAGGGAAAGAGTATATATTAAGAAGGTAAAAGATCCAAATACTAATAGACCTTAGACATTAAGAAGGTCAGGAGTTCACAAAATAAACTGAGCTGGAGAAGGTCAGAGGGTCAGAAAAATTAGAACCAAGAAAGAGCTAATCATTACACATCCTCTTCTCCTTTCCCTTGGATCTTTTCGTCACCTTCTGCTTCCTCCTATTTATTTCAGGGACTTTTTCCCATTTCGTTAAGCTATTTGGATATACGTCTCCAGTTTTCCTAACTGACCTTCTGCTTCTCCTGACACTCACTCCAATAGTTCACTATTCTGTGTGTATCTTCAGATTTGGCCCACCTGTAATCCTGGGACTTACAGTCTAGGTCTGAGGTGTCCCTTTGCCAGACTACACTCTCATCCTCCATGCTGTACTGTGCCCTCATACCCAGTCTCATTTGTCATGCTTTCCACTTCAGGAGAAGGGGTTATGTTCCTGGTTTCAGATGCCCTGATTTGCCTTTATGTAGGTGCCTTGCACCCCTTAAACTTATATTCAGTTCTACTTTCCTAAATTGTATTCTTGCCCCAGTTCTGGGCATTTGGCCACCTTGGTCAAGCCCCCTTTCCCTTTCAGTCAGTCCCTGAGTCCCTCTATCTCTGCATAACCCAGCTCCATGCTACCCTATAGAAATGACTGGTGCTCTTGCTGAGACCCCTCTGGCCTTTTGGGCCAGATTTGGAGGAAGGTCAAGTCCTCTGAACTCAGCTTAAAATATTGCCTAAACTCTTTACTGACTCATAGCAACCCTCTTTGGGTTTCCGAGGCGGTAAATCTCTACAGAAGTAAATTGCTCAGTCTTCCTTCTGCAGGGTGGCTGGTGAGTTTGAACCACCAACCTTCTGGTTAGCAGTCAAATGCCTTAGGCACTACGCCTTCAGAGCTCCTTTGATGATCTCATGTTGTTGTTGTTGTTGTTATTTGCCGTCGAGTCGGCCCCGACTCATAGCGACCCCTCCTTGGGTTTCCGAGGCAGTATCACTACGGAAGTAGGATTGCCCAACCTTCCTTCCGAGGAGTGGCTGGTGGGTTTGAACCGCCAGCCTTCTGGTTAGCAGTCAAGTGCTTTAGGCACTATGCTACCAGAGCTCCTTGATGATCTCATAGAGTCTGAAAAAAAAAAAAAAAAAAAAAGAATTCCTGGAAAAGAGGAGTATAAAATGGGAAATTTGAATGTTTTTATTCTCAACCAACAATATGTAGTTGTTTCCAGCAATCATGTGCTAAGTCGGCAGGAATTTCTTAAGGCAGTCAAAGCAGTCTAATTAGCAAACAACAACTGTTATTTCCCCTAAAGCCTGTGGGATATAAATAAGTAGGAGGAGTTGAGTCCCAAGATAATTATATAAATCCTAGAACTCTTTTAAAGGGCTGCTACTGGAGAGCATATAACAATTTGAGGGATCTGTAATCATTGTCTGGTCCCTGTTTAGCCTAAATTCTTACTAAATAGGGTTTAGGAATGTTTAGGAGGATGGCCATTTGCATTCTTTATCTTCAAGGTCACTACATAACTAGATTTCTAGAAACAAAGTAAACAATATTCCAGTTTCTCTATTTGTTCTGGCTGATAATACTCGATCTAGAACAGCAGTTTTTTCTACTTCAGTTCTTCAGTTAATAATAGGCCTATATGTGCTAAAATTTTCATCCATTTTAATTAGATAAATTTACTTTTTATATATTATTTTACCTTTATTGCTTTTATGATAAAGCACAATGTTTTGTTATATTGTAAAATAATGAAACAATGCAGACAGTAATAAATGATTTAGAAGTGAAAGTCTTCCTCCGCTCAAATTGCTCTTAATAGTTTGGTGAGGAGCCCTGGTGGTGCAGTAGTTAAAGTGCTGGGCTGCTAAACGGAAGGTTGGTGGTTGGGACCTACCAGCTGCTCTGTGGGAGAAAGATAAGGCAGTCTGCTTCTGTTCAGATTTACAGGGTTGGAAACCCTAATGGGATGGTTCTATTCTGTTCTATAGAGCCGCTACTAGTCAGAATTGACTTGATGGCAGTGTTTTTTTAAATAGTTTGGTGGATATTCTTTTGGAATTTTTGGTTTTACAAAAATGGGATCACGGTTACATATTACTGAAGAGATTGTATTTGTTGTTGTTCTTTTATATATTATATCTTTGAAATCTTTCTATATCAGTACTAGTAGCTTTATACCATTCTTTTAAACTGCCATATAATGTAATAATGTATGGTTAGATCAAAATTTACTTGGCCAAAATTTTTTTACAGTTGCAGACAATGCAAAAATTAATACCTGTGTACATATATCTTTGCACATTTGTGTGAGTACTTCTGTAGATTACATTCTTAGAAATGGATTTCATAGGTCAAAAGATATACACATTTAAAATTTTGAGCAGTAACTGTCAAACTGTCTTCTAAGAGGTTGTACTATTTTTCATGCATATCAATAATGTATGAGGTATCTGGGTTCATAAGCATTGACTAACAATGAGTATTACAATTGCTTTAATATGATATATATATATATATATTTTAAACATTATTGCAATGATTAAATTAGATAGGATTAATAATACATATGTTGTTGTTGTTGTTATGTGCCGTCGAGTCGGCCTGGACTCATAGCGACCCCTCCTTGGGTTTCCAAGGCAGTATCACTACAGAAGTAGGATTGCCCAACCTTCCTTCTGAGGAGTGGCTGGTGGGTTTGAACCGCCAGCCTTCTGGTTAGCAGTCAAGTGCCTTAGGCACTATGCTGCCAGAGCTCCTAATAATACATATAGAAAACCAAAACCAAACTCATTGCCATTGAGTTGATTCCAACTCATAACTACCCTCACTGGGTTTCCAAGGCAGTAAATCTGTATGGAAGCAGACCACCTCATCTTTCTTCCACAGAACAGTTGGTGGGTTTGAACCACCGACATTTTGGTTAGCAGCCAAATGCCTTAACCACTACAGCACCAGAGCTCCTTTATAAAACATATAAAGCAGGTATTTAGTCATTTAGTGAATTTTTTAAAAACCATAATTATTATAATTATTTAAGAGCATATCAAAAGCATCTTAGGACCAAGGCAAAATGTGTATATATAAACCAAACGCATTGCTGTTGAGTTGACTGTGACTCATAGCGCCCCTCAGTATAGGACAGAGTAGAACTGTCCCATAGCGTTTCCAATGTTGTAAATCTTTTGTTTAGCATCTGAGTGCTTAACCACTCTGCCACCAGGGTTTCTCTCTTTGTCTCTCTGGCAAGAATATTGCCTTGTGTCAGGCACTGTGGTCCATATACAGATGAATGACTACTGATTGCCCTTAGGTTACTTTCACTCTGGTGGTGGTAGGGAAGTACTTGCACACTACTAATTCAAGCAAGTGAGTGGGAAGAAAGGCAGATGCTAAATGTGGCCTGAGAACAGGACTAGTCAAATTTCAAATTCCAATAGGAATATTAGGATTAATGTATAGTACTTTGAATTTTATTCATAAATTTTGTTAGGACTCTTTAAAATCAACATCCAAATACAGTTCTGCTTGCTGGGGGGATAAAAGTATCCCTAACAGCATACTATTACAAAAGGATTCATTTGCAGCTATCCTTTATCTCATCTTAACCCTTATGCAGCACTCTTCATTATCCTTAAGGAATCACAGTCAATTCTGACTCTATAAGTACGATCAACAGAGTATGTTCATTTTTTAAAAATGATAAAATAATAACTTTTACAGACTAGATGTCTTTAGAAAATATTCATTCTTGGATGTAACACATAAACCTTGGTATTCTAGGTTGATCAGAACGGTTTTTCAAATTTATCAACATTATAGCCTACTTTAAAAGGAGCCTTTAGAGCTCTGGTGGTGTAGTGGTTAAGAAATTTTGCTGCTAACTAAAAAGGTCAGTAGTTCAAACCCACCAGCTGGTGCAAGGAAGAAAGATGAGTCAGTTTGCTTCCATAAAGATTTACTGCCTTGGAAACCCAAATGGGGTAGCTATGAGTCAGAATCAACTTGATGGCTGTGAGTTTGGTTTTCAGCTTTTTTGAAAGCAGCCCTGGTGGTTAAAGCACTCAGATGCTAACCAAAAAGTCCACAGTTTGAACCCACCAGCCGCTACCTTAGAGAAAGATGTGGCAGTCTAGTTCTAGGAAATCCAGTGGGGCAGTTCTACTCTATCCTAAAAGGGTCGCTATCAGTAGGAATCTACTCAATAACAATGTTTTTTTTTTTTTTTTTTATGCTTACTTTAGTATGTTATTCAATGTGCATCTAAATCGTTGCTTTTGTCGAGTGTAAAATGTTAATCTTGATATAGTCTAAAATTATCATTAAATGTTCTTGCATGGGTGTGATTTGGCAGTTCTTTTAAATTCTTTACTAAAACAACTTTTTCTAAGAACAGTGTTAGGTAATAGATGTCTTTACCCTCCACCCTCTCATTCCCAAAAAAGCCATTCTACAAACAGGAAAAATTAAAATATCCAGAAAGACTGTTTGGGTGAACCATAACATGACTTACACATTGCATACTCTTCATCTGTTCTTTCCCCCTGGGATCTTCCACCCTTCTTTTCCAGAGGAATTTCCATTTTAGTTCTGAGCTTCCATCTAAATTATCTATTCCTTGTTTCCAGTATGAATCCGGATGTTCCTAGATTCAATGCCAAGGAACAAATCTCACCTCTTGCAGTAAACATTTTGAAAGGAAAAAAAAAAAAGCAAAACTTTGTTTGAATGAAATAACATTCATTTTAGGAAGCTAAAAGTCAGTAATTATGAAATTGTACTTTTTATTTGAGAATGGACATTACAATAATACCCCCCACTTACATACGCCATTATTAACCACGAAGAAACTGTTGGCTATTTGTGCTGCATCAGAATGAAAATTTTTATTCATTCCGTTGACTTTTCAAACACATGTCAGTTCATTATTTTCATAAACTGCACTAACAGATGTTAGACAGAATGTAGCCACATCTGGGACATATAAAATATCATTCCAAGTCTCCAAGGGAGGGAAACAGCAATATTGTTTAGTTCTCCCCAAAAGTCTTTTTAACTAGCCCATCTCATTTAACCTGTTTAACTCATTTAAGTTGAACAGTTAGCAAATAAGAATAGCATCAATTATTTTGAATGTTTTGGTAAAATAAAAAGGGAAAATGAACTAAAACACCAAGGAAGCACAAACAGAAATATATTACGCTAAAATACAAATAAAACTTCACTAAAACTTGTGGCTAGAACTATATTTTTTCAGCTGAAGAGGTTGTAAATCTTGAGTTGCCTACTTCTTGAGGCCACTTTGAATTATGGGTCTCTTTAGGCCTTTCTTACAATGTCCCTGCTTAACTTGGCTCTTTCAAAGAAAACACAACACATCTAAAAGATGGCAAACATAGACTTTGGTAGAGGATATATTTTGACAACAGTATATATATATAGATGGTGGTTAAATTATAAACTGTACCAGTCTTCTAGCTTACCTTTTAGGTTTAATTTTGCTTTTTCTAAAAATTTTCTAAGAAAACAAAAACAAAACTTGATGGTTAACTATCAGTACACTATTTACTTTTAAGTATTTTATTGTGTGTTTGGGGAAAGTTTACACAGCAGATTAGGTTCCCATTCAACAATTCCTATGCAAGTTGTTCAGTGACATTGGTTACATTCTTCATAATGTGTGAATATTCTCATTATTTCCATTGTGGTTGTTCCATTAATCTAGTTTTCCTGCCCCCTGACATTTTTATCTTTATTTATTTATTTATTTTTAAAGTAATTGTCAACTTTTGGTTTCACACAGATGAATTTTTAAAGGAACACAGTACTCCTTACAGGCAATGGGCTTTGTTTTGTAGGTTACCTATCTAAAAGGTGACCTCAAAGGATAGTTTGGGTTCAAGGTTTTTTTTGTTATTGTTTTGTTAATTTTAACTTTTTATTGTGATTTGAAGGAGCTCTGGTCGTGTAGTGCCTAAGACATTTGACTGCTAATCAGAAGACTGGCAGTTCAAACCCACCAGCCACTCCTCAGAAGGAAGATTGGGCAAACTACTTCTGCAGTGATGTTGTTGTTGTTGTTATGTGCCGTCGAGTTGGGGTTTCGGAGGCAGTATCACTACGGAAGTAGGATTGCCCAACCTTCCTTCCGAGGAGTGGCTGGTGGGTTTGAACCGCCAGCCGTCTGGTTAGCAGGCAAGTGTCTTAGCCACTATGCTACCAGAGCTCCCGTGTGATACTGCCTCAGAAATCCAAGGAGGGGTCTGTATGAGTCAGATCTGACTCAATGGCAGTAAGTTTGTTTGTTTGATTTTAATTGTGATTTGAGTGAAATTTTACAAAGTAGATTTGTTTCACACTCAATAGTTCACACACATTTTGTTTGGTGACACTGATTATAATCCTTACAATGTAACAGCTTTCTTCCCACTTCTTTTCTGTGGTTACCTCTTCCCTGTGTCCTTCTTGACTATGCATTCCTGCCTCCCTAGCTTTCTCCCTCTGCTCAAGTTTTAAAGAATATTTCAGGGCAACAGTCTCGTGGATTCCTCTAGTCACAACCAATCCAGCAATTCTGGATTTTTTTTTTTTTTAAGCATTTTTATTTCTATTCCACATCTTCTCCACTTCTATCAGGATCCATCTATTGTAGCCTTGATCAGGCTGACCTGTAATGGTTGCCAGCACCTTCTAGATCTTCTGGTCTTAGGGTAGATGAGGCTGTAGTTCCTGTAGACAGTCCTGTAGACAGTTTCTTCTCTGTGTCTTGGGTTTCCTTCAGTCTCTTGTTTCAGGTGAATAGAGATCAACAGTTATATCTTAGATGGCTGTTACTCTATTATATTTAGCATCATCTCTAACTTCTGGAAAATAGGCCACACTGAGGATTAAAATAAATAATAGTGTTGTGAGGAAGCTTTGGGGATGTTTGTCTTGTGTGTCCTTTATCTGCTAGAAAAAAAGAAAAATACTGAAGTTGTATAAGCAGCATAGTACAAGAAGGCAGGTGTGGCATAATGGAAACTATTCTGGACTCCGAGACAGCTATCTAGGTTTGAGTCTCAGCTCTGGCACTTTGTAGCTCAGTTTGGGATAGCTATTTAACCACAGTAGTCACAATTTTCTTACCTATAAAGAAAAAAACAGTTGCTGTCAAGTTGACTCCAACTCATGGTGACCTATGAGTGTCAGAGATTTTTTGAAAGTAGATGACCAGACCTTTCTTCTGAGGCATCTCTGGGTGTACTAACCTTTCAGGCAGCAGCCATGCACTTCACTATTTGCATTACCCAGGGGCTCCTTCTCACCTATTAAGTTTGAATATACTTTGGAGGGCCATTCTGAGGATTCAGTGAAATAATGGACATAAAAGTGTTCTGTAAATTGTAGTAAGAAGCTCTGGTGGTGCAGGGCCTAAGGCATTTGTTCAAACCTACCAGCTGCTCTGCAGAAGGAAATGGGGCAGTCTCTTTCTGTGAAGGTTTACCGCCTTGGAAACCCAAAAGAGGTCACTATGAGTCAGAATCAACTTGATAGCAGTAAGGTTTCTTCTGTTTTAATAGTAATACAGAGATAGTAATTACCAACAGGGTATTGGTGGTCTGCAATTTTCATCTCTGATAAGCAGATGACAATTGTTTGGAGCACAGCTAAACAGAAATCCATGTGGTAGATATGGAATAGGCAGGCATCAATTTCTATTTAAAACACATTGCCTAAAGAGGAAAAGCCTCTGAAGGGACTAAACATAATTTGATAGAAATTTCTTCTCTTAAACAACGAAAGTGAGAAAAACCAAGCTCCTATGTGCCTGGAACATAGTAGATGGTCAATAAACGTTGACTGAGCTAGACTATGGGAGCTCTGGTGGTGTAGTGTCTAAGGCATTTGATTGCTAACCAGAAGAGTGGTGGTTCAAATCCACCAGTTGCTCCTCAGAAGGAAGCTTGGGCAACCTACTTCCGCAGTGATACTGCCTCAGAAACTCAAGGAGGGGTTGCTATGAGTCGGATCCAACTCGATGGCAGTGAGTTTGGTTTTTTGTTTTTTGACCTAAAGTATTATCTCTAATCTTGTGGTGGAAATAGTTAATGTGCTCAGCTGTTACCTGAAAGGTTGCAAGTTCAAGTCCACCAAGAGGCATCTCTGAAGAAAGGCCTGGTGATTTGCTTCCAAAAAGCTAGCCATCAGAAGCTCTCTGGAGCACAGCTCTATTCTGACGCACATGGGGTCACCATGAGTTGCAATCAACTTGACAGCAACCAGTTTATCATAGTAGAAAGCTAGTAAAGAGGAAATTTTTCCATTGCTTACCCAGTTAACAGTGTAATTCGCACAGTACTACTTCTAAAGTGTTAAGGGAAAAAACTTTTTAACTAGAAGTTATCCATTCATAATATGACACTTGTATTATGTAGTGTTCATTTAATGTTCTCTTAAAATGGAATTATCACTTTCAATTAGTACAATTAACATGAGGGCACAATGTTAGCAGAAAATGTTTTTCAAAGTGCGATCCCTTTTGTCAGGTCAAAAGATTAGCAAAAAGAATGTAATCAGGACATGTCAAATCCTGATATACGAATTATGGATTGGACATTAGTTTCATACACAAGTAAAACAAAAGAGAACAGAAATTCCACTCTTTACATGGCAGTATAGAGGAAATTCTTGAAAGTTATTATTTTCTTGAAGTTATTCAAGAAAGCCAGTGTATGGAATAAAAGTCTTAAGAGTTTTTTCATAGCATCTAGGAACTGTTTGGTGGGGTCAAGATAGTTGACATTAGTATTATTCACTAATTCACTGTTGTTGTTGTTATGTGCCATCGAGTCAGACCCGACTCATAGCAACCCCTCCTTGGGTTCCGAGGCAGTATCACTACGGAAGTAGACTGCCCCATCTTCCTTCTGAGGAGTGGCTGGTGGGTTTGAACCACCAGCCTTCTGGTTAGCAGTCAAGTGCCTTAGCCACTATGCTACCAGAGCTCCTACTAATTCACTAGCTACTACTATAACTGTTGTGTTGTTATGTGCTGTCGAGTCGGCCCCGACTCATAGCGACCCCTCCTTGGGTTTCTGAGGTGGTATCACTACAGAAGTAGATTGCCCAACCTTCTTTCCGAGGAGTGGCTGGTGGGTTTGAACCGCCAGCCTTCTGGTTAGCAGTCAAGTGCCTTAGGCACTATACTAACAGAGCTCCTTCTACTATAACTAGTTCTGGCCAATAAAGTGTTAGCATAAATCTGTTTCCCTTCCAAGATGCTGCTATTAGTTGCTACTGAGTCAATTCTAACTTATAGCGACTCCATGTGTGTCATAGTAGAACTGTGCTCCACAGTGTTTTCAAGATTTTGACCTTTTGGAAGTAGATCATCAGGCCTGTCTTCTGAGGCACCTCTGGGTCGGTTCAAACTGCCAACCTATCAGGTAATAGTCCAATGTTTAACTATTTGCACAATCCAGAGACTCCTAAAAACACATGGCTAGCTGAGTTGATTCAGACTCATGGCTCCCATGGGTGAGCGCTAACTGAACTACCAGCCTGTCAGTTTGTGCCAAGGCTGTGAAAAGTTCATATGGATTCTTCAGTCTCTTCCCCAGCCACAGAAACTGAGTTGCTGCATTTCAGGTATAGTGCTACAAAATGGTGGGGCTTCTGACAATCTGGTTCCTAAAGTAACTGCAACAGAGTGAGTCTGATGTACATGAAGCATGACCAAGTAATAAACTTATGTCGTGTGAAGACATGGAGATTTTGGCGATGTTTGTTAGTATACCACAACATAACCTTTCCTGATTCATAGAGTCAGGGAAGGCCCATTTTACTCTCAGTGCCAAGTTTTTGAGTAAGAGATAAAACAAGTAAAATGAATTCTGTTAATTTGTCAGTAGTGTCTTTCATATTAAGGATGTTAGTCTAGATTTTAATCACATTTCATCAGGATATCCCATAAGTTTTCCATTTTCCACTAATTCTCCTGTGAACCTTTTATAAGTACTCTAGTTAACTTTCATACACAAAGTTCCTGTGCTTTCTACAAATGATCACTTTTCTCAACATCAATTGAGTTGCTTACTCTAACCATTTATCATGCTTTTCATAAGCATTTTAACTACAGCAAAAAGGTTCTAAATTATTTATTCATCTGGAGAGTAGGGAATAAGAGGAGGCTATAGAATTCAAACCCACCAGCCACTCCTCGGAAGGAAGGTTGGGCAATCCTACTTCCGTAGTGATACTGCCTCGGAAACCCAAGGAGGGGTCGCTATGAGTCGGGGCCGACTCGACGGCACATAACAACAACAACAACAACAATAGAATTCGTGGCTAATTGCCTTCTTGAATAACTGCCTCCTTTGCCATGAGACCAGAAGAACTGAATAATGCCTGGCTAACTCTGCTGAACATGTTGATCAAGGATTCCACAGAAGAATCCTTATCAAAAGGAGGAAAATGTAGAACTAAATTTCAAATTCTCACAGACTGGATGGCTGACAAAAGGGATCACACCTTGAAAAACATTTTGTGCTAACACTGTGCCCTCATGTTAATTGTACTAATTGAAAGTGATAATTCCATTTTAAGACAATATTAAATGAACACTACATAATACAAGTGTCATATTATGAATGGATAACTTCTAGTTAAAAAGAGTTTTTTCCTTTAACACTTCAGAACCCTTGAAAATATAGCCTGGAGATAATCTTTAAATCTTAAACCAAAAATATCCCCTGAAGTCTTCTTAAAACCGAACAATTGTTTATCTTAACTAGTAAAAAGGTCTTCCTTGAGCATTATGTTCTTTGAAGAACTATCTATATGGGATCAAGTTGATGACAACATCTAGAAAGATTAGATGGGAACTTTAGGGGACAGTGAATTTATGTTAACGAGGGAAAAACAATTTAGGAAAAGGACAGTGAGAATGGTCGCACACTCAAAAAATGTAAATCAGTATCACTAAATTGTACATGTAAATACTGCAGATTTGGTGTTTGTTTTGTTGTATATATTCTTAACACCAATAAAATAAAATTTAAAGTAAAAAATGACTCTAAATTATGAACATTCTATCTTCCTTTTATTGAACTACATATGCAGTCATGAAGAAGGGATGTTTCTGTACCTGCACTGTCTCTAGAAAGTAGACTCTTTTAAGAAGAAGCAGAAGCATTCCTGATTTTTTTTTTCTTTTCACATTGGCGTAAAAGCTTAACTTCGAAAGGCTTGTAAAGTCAGGGAACAGTCATTTCTTATTTAAAGCTATACATAGTAGTGGAAAGTTTTCAGATCACTGAAAAAGAATAACACTTTGCTCGTGTTTACTTTGATGGATTGTTAGATAGTACACATAATGTGTTGTCTTCAGTTTTAGTGCCGGCTGTCCTGTCTTTTCACCTATCTAAGGCTGTGAGTCAAAGGACAACTCAAATCTTAGCTCCCCAGGAAATCTTCCCTGAAAACACCACTTGGAATTGACTTCTTTTCCAAAATTCTATGTAAATCCCTATCATTTATTTTGCATTGTTTGTAGAGAGTTTATTATAGAGTCCAAGAGCTGGAAAGAACCTAAAGGATCATTTCAGATGAGGAAAATAAAGGGGTTAACTTAGATACAAATTGGAGGCTAATAAGCTAGTTTATACAATTCCTAGTGCAGTGTCCATTCCTCTATGCCACAAATGCCTTCACGTTTGCCACCTGGTAGCAAAGTGGTTTGGCCCTCAGCTGCTACTGGGTTGGAACCCACCATATCTCTGTAGATAGATGTAGTAGTCTGCTTCATTAAGATTTCAGCCGTTGAAACCCTCTGGGCACGTCTACTCTGCCTATGGGGTAGCTATGAGTCAGAATCGAGTGGATGGCAATTGGTTCATTGTTAGTTGCAATTTCAAGAGAACTATTTCACCAATATCTAGAGATCAGGGGCCTCCTCTCACTTCTTTGTTACTTCTTCAGCCCCAGGCTCCTCTATACACATTTCACAATGGATAATTGCTTGCAGACTAACCGGTTGTGTTTTAACTAAAGATTACATCTATTTAATCTATTACCTCTGACAGTTATCAAATTCAGAAGATAGTACTGTAAGGGGCCAAGGAGAGAGGTATGAAACAGCAGCAAGGTAAAAGGTAACAACTGTTGAGATCAGAATGCTTACATACAAAATCTTTTAATATTGAAGGTCAGTTCCGCAGGAATCAATAGATCTTGCAGATTTACTCTGTAAGGATGAAAACTGGTTTTTTTCTTTGTGGCAGTGTGCCGAAGTTCAGGTGAAGTTCTGAAGGTGAAAGCCTAATGATAACTTCTACGGGTGGGATGAGTGTAAGAGATGGAAGTCACGAGAGAGCACAAGTCTGAGCTCAAACCCCACCAGCCACCAGCCGGCCAGGAAGGCACAATGCGTGGGCCGTGGAAGGAGCAGAGGGCTCAAGGCGTGAGAACGATAAAAATCAAGTGGCAGAGGCGTCATCCGGGCGTTGCCCAGGGGCTGCGTCTGCCCCGAGGTGGGCGCTGGGGGCGTGGCCGGCCGGCCTGGGGCGGGGCGGCGGTTGGGCTCTCCTGGCCAGCACGCGGCGGCGCCCCCTCCCCCTCGCGCCGCGGGCCTCCCCGCGCCTTGCACGTCCCTGTCCCGCGCCCCCGCCCCCTCACTCGCTCCGTCCCGCCCTCCCCGCAGCGCCGGCCGAGCCGGCTTCCCCTCGGTCTCTCATGAATATTGAGCGGCCCCTGTTGTATTTCCCGAGCTCCATTGCGGAAGCCGAAGCTCGCCATATTGTGCGGCGGCGGCGCCGGCGGCCGCGGCGGCTTGTACCCTAGTCTCTCTCCGGCCGCGGCCAGCGGAGCCACGGGCTGAGGCAGGAGCCGGTGAGCGAAGTCGGCGGGGAAGCGAAGGGCGCGGGAGCGGCGAGCCGGGGACGCGCGTCTGCTCCGCCGGTTGCGGACCGCGGCTCCGCGGCGGGGGGAGGGGGTGTGTGTGTGTGTCCGCGGGGGTGTGAGTGGAGATGGCGACGCTGCCCCCGGCTGCTCTCGTTGTTGCGGGAGGCTCCTTCTCATTGTTCCCTTTTCTTCTTCGAGGGTCTTCCGGGGTGGGGTAGGGGCGAGTGAGTCCGGTTTGTAGAGGACCCATTGGGCAAAGCGCAGAGAGCTTATCCTTCGCGGCGATCCCCTCCCCGCCTGCTTCTCGACGGGGAGGCCGGGGCTGCAGTGCGGCCCCTCCGCCTCCTGAGGCGGGGGCTCAACCGTTCTGCGTCCCCACTCCGAGGGCGAACGGCGTGGAATATGGGCTTTCCCTCTTACTTTCCGCCCTTTGCAGCTGGGGGTGTGTATCTACACCGTGGGGGTGGGGTAGGGGTGCTTTGTGCAAATAGCCTCATCTATTGCCGCGTGGGGCAGGAGTCGGGGTTTGCGTGTGCAGTCGCTGCTCAGCTGCGGGGTTCCTTGCTGGCTGCGGGGAAACCCCTCCTGGCTGAATCATTCCTGAAGTACCGCCTCTTGTTCGGTACTATCTGTCGTTGCTGCTTTCTAAAGCTGGGAGGTTGCCCCGGAGTCGTGGGGGGAGGGAGTGTCTCGGTTTGTTTCTGATGGAAGCCTCGCGTTTTGTACCCTGTCGTCTTCTCCGAGATCTTAGGGTACTTAATGTCGTCGTGTACATTTACCTTGGTTGTCAGAATCATTCCTACCGACAGAAGTGGCCTTCCTGGCTCCCAGAGATGCTGTTAGTAAAAATTGGCCTTGCAAACTTTTATGTTCATTCCGATTATCTGCCCCAAAGACCAGTTAGGCTCATCATCTTGAAGTCCCTTTGGATATGTGATGGTATGGCCGCCCGAAGTTTTAACGCTTTTAGTTTGAAAATGTCAGTTTTCTTTGTGGTGTGTAGGAAATTTGCTGTAGAAAGGGCAGGTTTGCATTCCGCATTTTAGTAATATGCAGTTATTTATATTTAAAAATTAAATAAGACATGATTTCAGTGTTTTAAACTGAGAATTTTCTTTAAACTTGATGTATATGTGATGTGCGTTATATGATCTACTTGTGGTAGTTCCAAGATGATCAACCGTAATACTTAAAGTCGTAGGTGATCTCCTTTACCCACTTGCTTTAAAGTGTAGTTGTTGAATATTTTAATAATATCCAAATAGAGAGCTTTTAAATCTTGGGCCTTACAATAAATATTTGATCCTTTGATATAAAAAAATTTAGTTGGTTGCTCCCTCCACCCCCATTTGTACTTTTCTCAGTCAACAGGTAACTTAAAATGTTGATTGTATACGGGTAACACACTTTTAGTAAGATAATTGTTAGTTGTTGTTGTTATTTGCCGTCGAGTCGACCCCGACTCATAGTGACCCCTCCTTGGGTTTCCGAGGCAGTATCACTACGGAAGTAGGATTGCCCAACCTTCCTTCCGAGGAGTGGCTGGTGGGTTTGAACCGCCAGCCTTCTGGTTAGCAGTCAAGTGCCTTAGGTACTATGCTACCAGAGCTCCCAAAATTTCCAACCAAAAATGGTGTTGTTGTTGTTATGTGCCATCGAGTCGGCCCCGACTCATAGCGACCCCTCCTTGGGTTTCCGAGGCAGTATCACTACGGAAGTAGGACTGCCCAACCATATAGCCCCTGTTTAATTCATTTCTCTCATGTACACTTGTCGAATCCACGTCTGAGGTTAATTATTGTGGGTGTGAGAGTGAAATGGGGAATTGAAGGAAAAAACTGCTTGCTAGCCATCTTTGAGTATTTCAGGTATTTGCTAGTGGTTCTCTTTGATGTAAGTACCTTTTCTCCATAGAAAAGTCCAAAATTAGGATCACTAACATGGTACTGTAGACAGTGCAGACATTCAAAATCCTGGGACTTTTATTTTCTCTGCCTGTGTGGAGCACTCAAATAGCTTAGCTTTTAGGTGTGAGTTGGTACAAATATAGACCAAGTCAGCAAACATCTTTGGAATTTCATTTGTCTGTTACTGACCTCCAGTGTGGTGTCAGGTCTATCTCTTTGATCTGATTTATTCATGATTTGTGTTTATATTATGCAGTCTTTGGAGTAAAGGTGATATATGTCTAATGAATAATATATGACCAGATGTTGCAGTGACAGTTTCATTTCTGTACCTTATCAGAAAAGCATAATTCTTTCTAGTAAGAGAAGTGAGTTAACATTAAAATGCACTTCATTAAAATCAATATTTCTAGTATGACTTAACTCATAATTTTGTGATGTGATTAATAAATTATGGAAAAACTAAACTGCATCACAATTTGCAGTTTTTTTAAAAAATAGACTATACACTTTGCACACGTACACATCTACAGTTGATTTTTAATTAGTGTTGATATTACACATGCTGTAGAAGACATTGCCATAAGAAACTAGTTATTGAATTTCTCATTTTAAAAATTTTCTGAAATCTTAGTTATCAGACTAACTTACTGAATGTTTATTTGTAGTTGTTTAGGTGGGTCCCTGGGAGCTCTGATGGCTTAGTGCCTAAGGCATTTGATTTGCAAACCAGAAGCCTGGCAGTTCAAACCCACCAGCCACTCCTCAGGAGGAAGACTGGGTGATCTGCTCATAGAGATACCACCTCAGAAACCCAAGGAGGGGTCACTATGAGTTGAATTGACTTGACGGCAGTGAATTTGTTTTTTTGTTTTAGGTGGGTCCCTATATAGTTTGGGGTACAACAGTACCCAAAGGTCCAGCTATCCTGTATGCCACTCCCCCATTCCAGCCATTCTATTGGGTCCTCTAGTACCTCTAAGTCTCTTGCAAGGAGTATATTTTGGTTGATTTTACATGGATATGCTGACTGGTAATGGGATGCTTGGTGTTAGGCAAGAGCTAGGTGATGAGTTCCTACCTTTATAGGTGCTCAGTGGATAGATGACCCACTCTCCAGTTTTATGCTGTGTGAAGGAACTCCAGTGGAACTAGCCATGGACTTTCAAGTTTAAAGTTGTTTTTAAATCTCTTTTGCTTTAGGATGTTAGACAGCTGACGCAGACTAGTATAGCTGGACACAGTGAAACCTCTGCCTGGATGCTCAGTACACCCCCTCCCCCTGCTCCACTTATGCTGAGTGGATTCCAATTCATAGGGACCCTGTAGGACAGAGCAGATTGCCCCATAGAGATTCCAAGGCTGTAATCTTGACAGAAGCATTAAAATCTTTCTTTTGTGAAACAGCTGGTAGGTTAGAACCACAGACCTTTCAGTCAGCAGCTGAGCCCTTAACTAGTGTGCCACCAGGGCTCCTTGGGTGTTCAGTAGCTGTACATACGGTATTACTTTCGAGAAAGATTCCTATTACTTGAACTTACCTGCTCCCATTTCAGTTCAGGAATGAACTAAGAATGTATTTGTTGCTTCTACATGCTTGCCATTTTGTCACTATTGGAAAAAAAAAAAAAGGTTTATATTAAATACAAGAATGAAAAATTATATTTGAAGTTAATCTCAGGTAAAATTGTTTAATGAGAGCATCTGTTAAGTAACAGACCATACTAATAAACATCTAAGCCTTTTTAGTCATTTATTTTCAACAGATGTGTTGCTGCTTATGGGCTCTTACAAGGGGACTTTCCTTTTGTTTCTGTGCTGTAGAGTGAAGTTGTATTTTATGAAGACATTCGGTTCTAATGTCAAAGTGTAAAATGAAAATCACACGTAATTTTTTTAAAGTTTGAAAATCTCTTAGGAAGGGAGAATAACAAATTCAGCTCAGTTTTGGTGTTTGGAACAGCTTTTTTTTTGTTGTTGTTGTTGAGTATTAGTTAAAGTAGTTGGCTTGCATTTAGGGGTCATGTTGAACAACACAAAAAAGGAACTGTCTTTAAAAATGAGAATCATAGTCAGCTGTCATCTGACACTGAGAGGCATGTGGGAACTGAGACTACTGGGGAACAGCATATCAACTCTACAGTCTTCCCTTTACTTTAGGATATAGGCTCTGGTCGGAGGTAGAGAGTGTGCTTGGAATAATCTGCGTCATTTAAATTATTTCTCATATCTTCCTCGTTTTTTTTTTCTCTCCAAAGTTGATTGTTTAACTCACAGAAATTAAATATTTTTATGCTGCCACTTAGGCAAATTGAAAGAGTTTCAAGTTATCTTTAAAATGGATTTTATGTGTAACTCCAGACTTTATTTACTTCTCCCCTTTAGTGAAGCAGCAAGATATCTCAGAGGAGGGCAGTTAGAATCACTTTGTTTAGCAATATTATTAAGATCCAGTCAGGAAAACTAAACTTCAATAGGAATTTCAACAAAAGGGATTTAAAACAGGGAGTTGGTTAAGGGTGTAAGAGCAAAAAAGGGAACACTGCAGTAACCAGAACCTATGTACTCAGAGAAGAGGCCCTATTGATACGGGGTTTGGATGTTTCAGGAGGTCACTTGTTCAGCTGCTGCTAGTACATATGAAGGCATGTAATAAGGCTAGTTCTGGAAGTACCAAAAAAAGCTGAAGACTGGAACTAATTGCCGCTGCAGTGTACAGGGCTGCTGCTGGGGCGATACTGACAGGAAAGGAAAATCCCTGTCCCCTTTTCCTGCTTTCTAATCTCCATTTACTACCCTTACAGGCAAAACCTAACTGGGAGTTAGTTCTCTGGCAAAGGAGTTGGTGAAATAAATATAACTGTATAGTCTCAGCTCCAGCAGTCATAGAGCAGAGTCTACAAAGATGATTTTGAAGTTGTGAGATAATGAGTTAAATGACCTTCACAAACAGTACGGGTTAAAACAGAATAAATAGGAATTCTGTCCTTATCGTGCCTGTTTGAAAAACATTTATCGAGTATCCTCTGTGCTTGACCCAGTCCTATGCACTGGAGTGTAGAAAATAAATTTTACATGGTATCTGTCCTTGAGGAATTTACAGTTTAAGTGGGAATGACAAATAAACTACCATACAGTATATTAAATGCAATAACAGGTAAGTGATGTGCTTTGTGAACCCAAAGGACAAAACAACCACTTTGCCTTTTTCTGTCTAGCTAAACTTAATGACTACTGTTCTCATCTTGTATTGTGATCAAATGTAACTTCATTCTCTCTAACTGCTGTGTTCAGCCCTCCTCCTATGGAAACTATTTCTCTGAAATGTCTTAGTTTTGTCATGTAACCATAGGTATTAGTTAAGCATTTTTCTGTGTTTTATTCAGCTAAAGGAGCTCTGGTGGTGCAGTGGCTGAGGCATTAGTCTAAGAATGTGAATTAATTAGTCTAGTCTGCAGTTTGAATCCACCAGCCACTCTGTGGGAGAAAGATGAGGCAGTATGGTTCTGTAAAGATTTACAGCCTTAGAAACCCTTTGGGGTTGTTCTATTCTGAGTTGGAATCAACTCAGTGACAATGGGTTTTTTTGGTTATTCAACTAGATTGTAAAGCCCATCATTTTCTACTTTATCTCCATTTTGTTGTTATTAGGTGCCATCCAGTGGGCTCCAACTCATAGCAACCCTATATACAATAAGACTCTCCTTTTAGCTTAGCCTAATATGGAGAACACATAGAAGGTTTTTTGCAGTGAATAATGGTAATTCAAATATCAGTCAAGACATTGTTTCTTCCTTTCAGGTTCATTAGAAAAATAGTTTGGATAAAGTGTTATTTGACTTTTATAGATGTGAGAATTGAAATGGAAAAATAATTGGTGTTAAACTGTGTAACACTAATAGCAGATCTAGAAATGGGACTTTGGATTTCTGATCAGAGCCAGCAGTTTAAGCATTCATTTTGATGGCTAGATAAAATCCTCTCCTACTTCTTTTATTATTTTATAACCTAATATTCAGAATTCTGCTACTATTTCAGAGGGATGTATGTATGTGTGTGTGTGTGTGTGTGTGAGAGAGAGAGAGAGAGAGAGAGAGAGAGAGAGAACAGAAGCCCCTTACCTTATTTCCTAAAAAGAAAAAAACCCAAAAACATCATGCATTCTTTTACATTGTCTACTCTTTGTCTCCTTTTTATTCTTTCTTTATCAAGCACTAACCTCTCTTAGCTTTTGTGAAATGTGCAAATCTGCAGTATTTCATTTTGACTTCTTTTTAGAAGAGTGTTCTGCTGGTTTACCCCATTATATACACACCATGTTGATTTAATTTAAAAGCAACTGATTTCTTCACTTTTAAAAGATGCATGCCCCCATGCCAGTAATTGCATGAAACCCTCACTATTTACACTATTTACTATATAGAATTTAATTCAGTCCGGGACGGATGTCTTGGAACCTAGCCAAATGTTTTATAGAAGGCTTCACTATAATACAGAAGGAGCAGTGTTGTATAGTAAAAGGGGCTTTAGAATTGAAGGCTCGGAGACTTGGTTTCTAGGTCTCTGCACTACTACTAAGATTCTTGTGCTTTTTGAGACTGTTTTCTTTTCTATAAAGTAAATGAAAAATAATACTTTCTAGTTTTGGGAGCTCTGGTAGCATAGTGGCTAAGACACTTGCCTGCTAACCAGACGGCTGGCGGTTCAAACCCACCAGCCACTCCTCGGAAGGAAGGTTGGGCAATCCTACTTCCGTAGTGATACTGCCTCGGAAACCCAAGGAGGGGTCACTATGAGTCGGGGTCGACTCGACGGCATATAACAACAACAACAAAGTTGACTGTTTTGGTTACCAGTGCCGCTCTGACAAGAATATACCACAAATGGCTTTAACAAACAGGAGTTTATTCTCTTACAGTTTGGAAGCTTTAAGTCTGAGTTCAAAGTGCCAGGCTATAGGGGCTAGGTGAAAGCCTCTAGACCTTGGCCTTTAGCTCTGCCTCCTTCTCCCGGCCCACTGAAGCTACAGGCTTTTCTTCACTCAGCTGCTGGCTGCTGAGGCTGACAAACCCAAGGTGGACAAGCAACAAGGCCCAGTCCTGATACTACCACACCACACGGCAGGCCATTAATTCAAGTCCATTGAAAGTCCCAAGGTTGGCAGAGCATGGCAGGCTGCTGAACAAGGACACGGCTACATGCAAGGTTCAAATGTGCCATAAGCTAGAGACCATTCCCAAAGCTGTTTCTTATATACAGGAAACAGACCATATCCCTAAAGTAGCTACTCAGCCATGGAATTGATTACCAGTATAACCATGGGGAATAACTACATTCAGCTGCCCAACCACTCAGCCAGGCCCAGCCAAGTTGACACACAAACTTAACTACCACACTGACTTTATAGGTTATTTGTAAAGACATAAGAGGTAATGTAGGTGAAAAGTTTTTGTAAACAGTATAGCACATTGTAAATATAACTGATGTGTATGGAGATAAGTAGCCCTGGTGGCTAGTGGTTGCCAACCAGAAGTTCGGTGGTTTGAACTCACTAGCTGCTCTGCTAGAGAAAGACTTGGCAGTCTGCTTCCGTAAAGATTTACAACCTTGGAAACTCTATGGGGCCAGTTCCAATCTGTCCTGTAGCATCACTGAGCCAGAATCAACCTAATGGTGGTGGGTTTATGTGGAAATAGAAAAAGAGAGAGATTGATTCATAGATTAGATCCTGGGGATAGTTTTATGACTGCTTCCAATTTTTTGAGTTTCCGTGTTTAATAGAAAGTGCTTGGGCATGGAAATGGGTTTGTGGAAAGAGTTGTGGATGTCCTGTAACCCTAGTTTACCCAATTTTTCGTTAATAATGTAGTATGCCCTCTCCCCCAAAAAATTGCTTTTTAAGGTTGACATACTTAATTTCTTTTCACCAGAGTTAAATATCTTGTTTATATTATAAGGTAATACCCCAGACTTTGCTTATGCATGCAGGAACAAAACTGCCACTTTGCAGATTGTTTAAATGGCAGTGGCCTAAGGAAGTAGGGGAAATAGATGTTATTGCTATTTTGACGGAAAATTACCTATGTGGTTTGGTTTTCTGTTATATGTACCGTAGTTATTTTGTAATATCAACTACAGAAAATCTCTGCTTTTAAAAACACACTTAGCAAGATTGGAAATTATATCTGTTTAGGTTTACTGAATTTATGGTGACCTTAGAAGTTTTAATTGCATATTTGTAAACAAAACAGACTTCATTGAAGTAGTAAAAAGATGCTTTATAAAAGTTAGTGACCTCTAGGAAAATTTCCTCATGTGACTGTAAAGTAACAATATATATTATAAAGGGCTCTCAAATGTTGGCAGTTGAGTATTACCTAGAAAATTAAGACTAAATTTCTCTGTTATTAGATAATCATTGTATTAAAATATAAGTCCCATTTGCTGCTGGGTCTGTGATAATTTATTGGTATAGCCTCCTTGAAAAAAATTTTTTCCAGAAGTTTCATCATTTTTCAAAGGCTACTATTACAGTTTTATAATACAGATAACCTGACTTTTTTTTTTAGGATTTGGGTGAAGATTTACAGAGTAAATTCACTTTTCATACAGCAGTTCACATATACTTTGTCTCATGTCATTGACCAAAATTTAC
>NW_006921630.1:14621854-14632383 GCF_000298275.1 Orycteropus afer afer
TCTTCATATGTTTGTTGGCCGCTTGAATATCCTCCTTGGTGAAGTGTCTATTCATGTCTTCTGCCCATTTTTTAATTGGATTGTTTGTCTTTTTGTTATCGAGGTAGATAACCTGACTTTTGATATCAGTTTATTTTGAAATTTTCTGGATAATCAGTTGGAATAATTCTTTTAGGAGAGTTAGGACAATATTCGTTGTGCCAGTGAGAAAAAAGAAAAGTTTCTACAGACCAAATAAGATATCATTCATTTCTTAAAATAATTACTTTTCGTTTTAATTCCTATGTTCAAATCATTATTTTGTGTTTTTAGGAGTAGTTTAAGTGCTAAAATGGCATGGGAGGGAGATGATAGCCTCTGTTTACCCACTTAAGCTTGGGAATCCTGTTTTAGATAGACAGATAAATGTTTTTGACCTTAAGCCCAGGGTCCATGAACTCTGAAATTTTGTATTAGGGTTTTCGCTCCTGAGGTGAGAGTTCCTCGATATCATCAGATTCTCATGGGGGATCTGGCCCCGGGAAAGTTAAGAACCAGAGACTTAAAAGGATTTTGTTAAGAACTGAAGGTAGAGGGAAAACTGTAAAAAGGGCTTGACATTTTTGCTTCCCTTTATTGTTCGTTAATGTGGAATTAGCTTTGCTCATGAGATATGGGCTTTGCTACCTTTAGCTGCTGAAGTTTGGCTCACAGATTGTTTTATGGTTTTCTTTCTTTAGCTTTGATTATTTGAAGAAGTCATATAAAGATAATCAATGTTTGATTGCTAATAAGTACCATGAGCGTAAGAAATGCCTTCTTTGCTCGAGAGAGCCGGACTGCTCAGGACATACAGCCAAATGTTGATCAACAGATTGTCAGAGCTAAGAGGCATCTTGAGACTACTTAATAAAAATTCTATGTTTACAAATGAAGACATTTATTGTGAGACCTTTTAGCAAGTTGCTTGCTTACTTATTTATTAATTTGTATTTTGGCTCAGTTTCCTTATTATTAAATGAGGGCAGTAACGGTACCTATATCACTGTGTTTTTAGGATTAAATGAAATTTCATATAAAGTGATAAGCAAAACATTGTAAATGCTACCTATTATTAATAGCCTTATTTCTTAGGACTGGATTATTGGGTCAAAGAATATAAATATTTGTGTATATTTAGAAATGAATTGCCTACCTTCTTTTCCAAAAGGGTTATTGCAGTTCCTGTTAGGAGATTGTAGGTATCAGCCTTCTGTTTTCCTCTCTCTTATCTTTAATCTTTCTTTTTTTTTTTTTTTCTTTTATCTTTCTTAATCTGTTTTTTCTTAGATGGTTTGTTAACTCTCTCATCACAGATTTAATTTTTCAGAAATGCAGAATCTGTTAGCATGTTTTCAGTGACAAAAAGGGACTGTTGTTGATGCTGTGAGTTCTGGATTGTTGCTTGCCTAGGGTTAATACATGTATGTGTTCATCAGCAAGCACTTCTGCTGCTTCTCACAGAGTTGGCACCTGATGGGCATTTCTCTTTCTGGGAAAGGGTCACAATCTTATGTATCACTTTTCTAAAGTAGTTGACTTCTGGTATAAGAGGGCCTCGACTAAAAGTCAATAGGTAGACTTCTCTTGTTGACTTTGTCATTAATTAGTAGTTTATGTAAACCTTTAAGCTTGCTTTATGCCACAGTTGTGTTTCACACTCCCCTCTGAGATTGAGATCCTGATCTGTTTGTAGCATTAAATCTGCAGATATTTACTGGAAGCCAATCATGTGTGGCCACCAGCCACTCCTTGGAAGGAAGGTTAGGCAATCTCTTTTAGTAGTGATACTGCTGTGAGTCGGGGATGACACATAACAACAATCATGTGTGGTGATGGTATAGAGTAACATTTTACAGTAAACTGGTAACTGCTACCATATCAGTATACTCCCTTGCTTTCAATTTCCTGTGATCTTAGGCAAGTGAATGAAGTTGGTAGCCTCCTCTGCCTCTGCTTATGGAATCTTTTTTTTTTTTTTGTGCTTCTTGGTTCTTAGGACACTGGGAGAATGAAAATTAATTCTCTGTAAGAGTGGTGAATTTCTGGTGTAGAGTTGGTACATAACCGGAGCTGAGACTGGATTATGCCATAGTCTGAGGTCTAAGCTATTAGTGGGTTATTAGTTTGGCAGTAGGAGCCCTGTGGCATAGTGTGTAAGACATTCAACTGGTAACCAGAAGGCTGATGGTTCAAACCCACCAGCCACTCCTTGAAAGGAAGACTGGGCAATCTATTTCTGTAGAGATGTCGCCTCAGAAACCCAAGGAGGGGTTGCTATGAGTTGGATCCAACTCGATGGCAGTGAGTTTGATTTGAGTTTGAGTTTGGCATTAGGTGACTTGATTCAAATAAGAAGATGAAGCAGTAGACTGGAAACACCTTAGAGGTTGAGACATTTTTAGAAGGGGTCAGGAATCTAGATTGGCAAATGAGAACCAGAACGTGTAAAGTACCATTGAAGAAATACGTTTTATTAGAGGGACAGACAATTAAGAATTCAAGAAATAAAAAATTGAAGATTTGACCAAAGTGAGCAGAAAACCCCAAAACCCTCAGATGTAAGTCTCTGGCAGCAAGGAAAGTCTATAGCTAGCTCATTGTTTAAATTATTTATGCAGACAAGCCAGATGGATATGGAGAAGTATGGGTCAGCTGTTATATTTAAAGAAGAAAGAAAAAAAAGCAGAATACTTTAGCTGTGACTCGGGAGGCTAGATGTGTGACCTTGAACACACTATATGCCTCTTTTTGACTGCTTCAAAAAAGAAAAGACGAGTTGAGGAAATGGCTGTTGTGTTTGCTTGAGGTATGCAAGTTGAGAGATGCTACTGAAGGTAGACTGCCTCAAGACAACTGGACTGTTTTTAGGCACTATACTGTCAAGGACATTTAAGCAAACTTCCATCCACAGAATACTAGAGGTAAGAGATATCTTTGAGCTACTTGATATAAAATCTTAAATTTATAAATGAGGAAACTTGAGCGAAAAGTCATAGTTCACCCAAGAGTTTGGAAACAGCTTTTTTCCTGTGTTTGTAGAGAATTTGTGGTACTTCTATTTCAGTTATCAAATCTGTCTCCACCTAGTGGCAGCAAACATTTAACAAGGGTGATAACAAACATGGGAGAAAACTGCTAGAGGATCTTTAATTACATCCTTTTGAGGAAGAGCAGCCTGGTGACAGCTGTGTTGCTTTTACAGAGGGGATTGTGGAGACAGTGTGTCTAATGCTTACTGTCATATTTCATAACCTTATTAAGGAATTAGCACTCTGTGTATGTACTTGGGCACAGTGGCTAAAGCATATGGCTGCTAACCAAAAGGTTAGCAGTTTGAGCCCACCAGCTGCTCTGCTGGAGAAAGATGTGACAATCTGCGTCTATAAAGATTTACTCACTTGGAAACCCTATGGGGCAGTTCTACTCTGTTCTACAGGGTAGCTGTGAGTTGGTATTGACTCAGTGGCCTTGAGTTTAGTTGAGAGTTCGATACTTTATTGTTGCTGGTGTAGGAAGATAGTATGTTAAGCTCTTATTTTACAGAATGTGTTTATATAAACATAAAATACATGTATATTTGTTCACATTTTTTTTTCTTTTCTCATCTTTGTAACGAGTTAAAAGATAGTATGCTAATTTTACATCATTGGAGAAGAGATGGAACTAAATTATAAATGATGGTGAGGCAAATTGCCAGTACATGGGGGGAGGGGCAGATCGTGGCCTCTACAATGTAAAAAATGAAACTTGAAAAATACTAAAAGAAAGTATGGGTGGATGTTTTAGAAATTTTTTAGTGCAGGTTTTCTTTCCAAAGAAGGCATGGAGGAAAAGAAAAATACATTTTTATAATGTAAAAAATAAATTTATGGCCTAAAGAACTCAAAAAACAAAATAACAAACTAGGAAGAAGCATTTAACCCTTGTGATAGAGTCCATTTCTTTTAATAGAAAGAGTTCTTTTTTGGGGGGGGGGCGAGTTCCTAACACACATTTGGGACACAGGTAAACTGGTATAGAAATTTATCAGTGTTTATCAGAATTAAAAAAAAAAAAAAAATTACCTAACCTTTTATCTAGTACTTCTACTTAACAGGGATTCACCCTAGATAACTTTTTATCTAAGGTAACTTTATATTGCTAAAACAAAAGCAGCAAAACATACATTAATCTAAATATTATGATGAATGAGTTTTGAGCCTTGTCTGTACTATGGGAAGAGTTAGAGTCCTTGTAGTAGTATTTTGAAATGCCAGGAGTTTCCTTAAACACCAATCTTCATTTAGAACAGTGGTTCTCAACCTTGGCTGCACATATTTAAATCATTTGGCTGGCCTTCAAATGATATTGGAGGTCCACTCTACAAGAATGTTCATTTGGTTGGTCTGAAATGGCACTTTGATATCTGAGTTGTTTAAAAGCTCTGCAGGTGGTTCCAGTATGCAGCCAAATTTGTGAGCTATATCTCTAGAGGAATGGGCCCTGGTGGTGCAGTGGTTAAAAAGCTTGGCTGCCAACCAAAGGGTCTGCAGTTTGAATTCACCAACTGCTCTGCAGGAGAAAGATGTGATAGTATGCTTCCATAAAGATTTAGAGTCTTGGAAACTCTGGTGGCAGTTCTGCTCTGTTCTATAGGATTGTTATGAGTTGGGATTGACATGGTGGCAGAGGATTTGGTTTTGGGTCTCTAGAGGAGGACTGTTTTTCTTGTGGGTGCATTTAATTTTCTTTTGGCAGAAGAGAAGAAGACTCCATGAGGCAAGTGAACTGAAGTTCATATTTGCTGTCACCTTCTACCACTGTGCTGTTGGTTTTTCCCTGACATTTGTGTTCATTGGTGTGTAATTGATACTGCCTCGGAAACCCAAGGAGGGTTCACCATGAGTTGGTCCCACTCCATAGCACATAACAACAACAGCAACATTGTATTTAATGACTTAACACATTTATTACCTTACGGTTCTAGAAGTCAGAGGTCTGAAATGGGTTTTATGGGATTAAAATCAAAGTATTGGGAGGCCTGCATTTCTTCTAAACTCTTTAAGAGAATGCATTTTCTTGACTTTTCTAGTTTCTAGAGCTCCTTTGCATTCTTTAGCTCATGACCTCTTCCTCCATCACCAAGCCAGCAGCATAGTCTTTTTGGCTGTGACACCTGCTTTCTTCATCACATCTCCTTCTCTGATTCTGCTTTTGTGGACACACAACCTTCTTTAGCTTTAACAAGAACCCCTGTATTACATTGTGCCCACCTGAATAATCCAGAATACGCAAAAACAAAACAAAACAAAAAACCCTTAATTTAATCATGGCAGCAGAGTCCTTTTTTCCACATAAGGTGACATGTTCACAGAGTTCTTGGGATTTGGATGTAGCCACCTTTGGGAGCCTATTATCAGCCTACTGTACTAGGTGATTTAATTCAGAAGGCCACTAAAAATATACAAATGGAATATTTTAGCATATTTGAAATTGATATATTGTAAAATAGATTCTAAATAGTAAGTTTTGATTAATGTTTATTACTCTTTAGAAAGATCTGTACATTTTCCTTTATTGTAAGGAATGTAGGTGGGATCAGATAGGGTAACTTATGTCATTTTTATTATGACAACAATAATAGCCTATTATATATTTATCACAGAATTCTATGAAATGGTTACTTTGTTTCAACTCAGGTAGAATTTCATACTTTGATATTTTGGAGTGTCCTGGAAGAGTAGTTTATATGGCAGGGTTGGTGTTTACCAGTAGGTTTGTTCTTGCCCAGTCGTATTGCTTATGAGGTCTTTTTAACCAACTGCAGATAATCCATTACATCGGTATTTGGTGGGATCGTTTTGAATTCTACCCATCCTGCACCTCTGAGTTCAGTTAATAAGCCCCAACAGCCCCATCCAGGCCCCTTTGATCTTTTTCTTTTCATACTACCTGTTATTACAGTCTTGCCTACTATAAACTGAAAGTTCCCACCAGACTCTTCTGTGTTACTGGCGTGTTTATCTTTCTGGATGATCTGCAGTTACCTTATATTCATCAAATCTAAAATTTAGCTTCTAGAAGATACCATATCCTATTTTGCTATCTCATTTTTTAGCATCAGCATCTATGTTGTTGTTGTTAGGGGCCGTTCAGTGAGCTCCAACACATAGCAATTCTGTGTAAAACAGAACACTGCCTGGTCTTGTGCCAGCTTCACAATCTCTGCTATACTTGAGCCCATTGTTGCAGCCACTGTGTTAATCCATCTCTTTGAGGGCCTTCCCCTTTTTTGCTGACCCTCCACTTCACCAAGCATAATATCCTTCTCCAGGCAGTGGTCTCTTCTGACAACATGACCATAGTAGGTGAGATCTTCCAGGACAGATTTGTTCATTCTTCTGGCAGTCCATGTATTCTTTGCCAGCACCACAGTACAAAAGCACCACAGTTTAAAAACATCAACTCTTCCTTAGTCTTCTCTATTCATTGTCCAACTTTCACATGCATATGAGGCAATTGAAAATACCATGGCTTGGATTAGGCAAACCTTAGTCTTCAAAGAGACATCTTTGCTCTTCCACACTTTAAAAGAGGTCTTTTGAAGCAGATCTGCCCAGTGCAATATGTCGTCTGATTTCTTGACTGCTGCTTCCATAGGTGTTGATTGTGTAACCAAGCAATATGAATCTTGGGCAACTTCAATCTTTCCTCCATTTACTGTGATGCTGCTTATTGGTCCAGTTGTGAGGATTTTCGTTTTCTCTATGTTGTGGTGTAGTGCATATTGCAGACTGTAGCTTTTAATCTTCATGAGTAAGCTCTTCAAGTCATCTTCATTTTCAACAAGCAAGGTTCTGTCATCTGCATTGCAGGTTGTGTAAGAGTCTTCCTCCAATCTTGATGCCACACATTCTTCTTCATATAGTTCAGCTTGGATTATTTGCTCAGCATACAGATTGAACAAGTGTAGTGAAAGGATGCAACCCTGATGCATACTTTTCCTGATTATAAACCAGGTAGTATCAGTATCCTTTTGTTCTGTTCGAATCGTCTGTAAAGCCACAGAATTGGGAACTGTTTTTTACTCTTCCTTCTGTCATTTCCTACATCCCATGTATTTTACTCCCTAAATATTTTTCAGATCTGCTCTTCCTTGTTTCCCTTTATTATTAACAGCCCAATCTAGGCCTTCTGCGTCTCTTACTTGGAATATTGCACTAGCCTTTTAATAGATATTCCTGCCTCCCTCATCCATCCTCCACACTGTTCCCAGAGCTGATCTGTTTATCTGAAATCCAAATTTTACCTTGTGATTCCACTGTGGCCCCTTCCTGTCATCTTTGCATGGCATATTGGGCTTTTGCACACAGGATATGGGGGCAGTATCTTCCAACCTCCTCTAATTTGATAAGGGGAAACAGACCCTCAGCAGCCCAAAGCTTACTGCTATGAGGCCAGACATGCTGCCATCCTCCAGCCTTTCTACCAACTGATACCAGCTGTTGCTCCCACAGCACTCACTATTTCTCTGATGTGTTAGGTAATTTGTTTCAGTGGCCACACAGAACTCACAGACAGTACTGACAATTATGAGGTTTATTAGAGAAATGTAATAGGTTACATTTCAGGTTCAAGAATGCTGAGGATACAATTCTTCAATCAGGATAGCCTTCCCTCGGCCGTGTCCTCATGTATGCCTCTGTTTTGCCCTTGGCCTATCTGCCTGACTTCTGCCCTGCAAGTGTTATGGAGTTTAGCTCTGCTAATAGGTGCAGTTAGTGCCCATGCACTTCACTCTACCAGCAAGCCTTCTGCCCAAAAGCACTCAATTTTCTCGTTCTGTGGGCCAGCAAGCCTGTTGATCTGTCTTGTGCCAGTCTCTCTGTTTTCATGGCAGTCTCCCTGCTATTATCTCAGCATGGGGATCCTTGGTCTGAGGATGTGCCCCACTTCTAGCCTCTCTCTCTTGATGGAGGTGAGAATCCCTACTTCTGCTTTTAGGAGGGCTCACTTTAAGCTTAGCAGAATGACAAAACTGACCAATCCCCACATTAAGGTTCCATACAACTTATTTCTATGGCCACACCCTCACAAGGGTGCCAACTACCATATTTACATTACTAAGAAGCTATCCAATACCCTTGGTGGGCCACAAGCACTTTATATTACCGTAATTCCAAATCTGGTGGGAATGACGTAACCATGGCTAGAAGAGCCATACCAAATAATTCATTGTACCACAGCTTTAATATCTGGTCCACAAGTGAATGCTTCAGTCTCATCCTGTGCTGTCTCTCCCCCCATCTATTCTGTACTGAGTTGTGTCTTTGCTTATTATATTGGTTCTTTGGGACTGCTTTCTTTTTCTTCATGTGGTTAATTTTAAATCCTCCTTTTCCAGGGGAGGGTCATCTTCACTAGGATACATTTTCTGATTTCTGCTCCCCCATTCAACCACTTTGTGCTCTTGTAACCTTTTCCCAAATTGTACTTGAAATCATGTTCAGGGGTTCTTCACCCTACTAGCCAATAAACAGAGGATTTTATTTGCTACCATGTGGTAACTCTCCATAAATTTTTCCTAAACTGTTGAACTAAACTATTTTTAATCATGGGTCTGTTCGCTTCTAATATAGATGGGTATAGACAGAAGAAAAACAAGGGTGATGATGATGTAATGAATGTTGATTAATTAGACCTTCACAAAACTTCCCTATGTCTTCAAGTCTTGTTGTTGTTGTCATGTGCCGTCAAGTCGGACCCGACTCATAGCAACCCCCTCCTTGGGTTTCTGAGGCAGTATCACTACAGAAGTAGATTGCCCCATCTTCCTTCTGAGGAGTGGCTGGTGGGTTTGAACCGCCAGCCTTCTGGTTAGCAGTCAAGTGCCTTAGGCACTGCACTACCAGAGCTCCCCCTCAAGTCTTAGTAGACATCATTTTCCACCCTGTAGTGGGGAAAGACTGAATTGGGTTATTGATAAAGTATCTGGGTGGTGGTCTGGGGGAGGGATGTGGTGTTGGTGGTAGAGGACATGAGGTTATGATCAGTGATGTATGTCAAGAAAGCACAAGTTACACTAAATTATCTAGTTCTGTGTTTCAAGTGAAGTTTTAAAAATCTTAAAAACATTTATTTTCTCTGTAATAATACCAGCACTCAGAAAGGTAATTAAGAGTGCATAACAACAACAACAACAATGAATATTTGGCAAATCACGTTTGAAAGGTTTCTGCTCTGTTCCACGATGTGGAAAGCTATATATAATCCAATTAAGAATTGATTGTATTGCCGTTTTAAATAAACTATTAAGTTACTATTTTGGTCCTCTGGTGCTGCTCTAAAAGGAAATACCACAAATGGATGGCTTTAACAAACAGGAGTTTATTCTCTTACACTTTGTTGTTGTTATGTGCCGTTAAGTTAAATCCGACTCATAGCGACCCCCTCCTTGGGTTTCCGAGGCAGTATCACTACCGAAGTAGATTGCCCCATCTTCCTTCCGAGGAGGGCTGGTGGGTTTGAACCGCCAGAGTCAGGTGCCTTAGGCACTATGCTACCAGAGCTCCCCTCTTACAGTTTAGGAGGTTAGAATTCTGAGTTTAAAGTGCCAGCTCTGGAGTCTGGGTAAAAACCCCTTGACCTTGGGCTTCAGCTCTGCCTCTTGCTCCTGGCCCACTGAAGCTGGAGGTTTCTCTTCACTAGCTGCTGGGTGCTGAGGCTGACAAACCCAAACCCATGGTCGACAAATAAAATGTCACCGTCCCAAAATTATCAGACTACATGGCAGGGCACTAATTCAAGTCCCTTAACAGTCCCAAGATCGTCAGACAACATGGCAGGCCATTGAGACGAAGACTCAGCTGTACGCAGACTCCAGGTGTGCCAGAAAAACTCAGCCCTTTCTCAGTATTTCTTCTCATATGCTGGAAGCAGACTACATCCCTGAGGCACCTACCCAGCTGCTCCAGTAGGTTCCACCATGGAGTTGATTACCAGTCTCATCATGGGGAATAACTACGACCAGCTGCCCAGCCACACAAAACCAGTGCAGCCAAGTTGACATACAACTACCACAGTTAGAAAAACTAATTTAGATGAGTATTCCAGATCCTTAATACAGTGACAACTTTTTCAATAGAGAACACTTTCTTTGTGTCTTTTAGGTGTTTATAAAAATGATTAATGTCTGTTTTAACAGCTGTACTTTTAGATTAAACCTTATTGAACATAATTTTTATGAGGTGTTGATCACTGTAGGCATTGTCATGATATCAGTTGAATTGCTTACTCAGAATTTCTTACTGCTCTATGTTTCTCCTGTAGAGCTTGGGAAGGAGCAGGTCCCTGCTAACATCTTGATTTTGATCTAGTGATACTTACTTTGGACTTTCAACCTCCTTAACTGTGAGAGAATGTATTTCTTTCTTTTTTTTAAATTGTGATTTGGGTGAAGATTTACAGAGCAAATTCACTTTCCATACAGCAGTTCACATATACTTTGTCTCATGTCATTGACCACAGTT
>NW_006921630.1:14633178-14673513 GCF_000298275.1 Orycteropus afer afer
ATTGTCTACCAACCCTATATATGTTCTTGGATACCCTCCCCATTTCATAGACATACCTGATCGTTTAGTTTGTCCACCCATCTGTCCATCCATATACCCATGTTTGACTTCACTGACAACGCAGTACTTACTGTATGTGCAAAAGGGTTCATATTTGTTGTCTGTACCTCCCATGTACCTCTCTTTGTCTTTCTCATCCTCAATGCTGCCATATTGGTCACTCACATTTGGTACATTGCCCTTCTCTTCACCCACATCAATACTTATCTCTATCTATCTTAACAGCCTTCCCTCCCCTCCCCTTCCACCCCTGTTAACCAACAAAGAAAATTTCCTTCACTAAATAAACCTTTCCTTAACTTTTACAGTAAGAGAGAATGTATTTCTAAGTGTTAGGTGTCCTCAAGTTGATTTTCAGCTCATAGCCAGCCATTGTGACAAAGTACAATTGTCCATATGGTTTTTTAGGCTGTAATCTTTATGGAAGCAGATCTCCAGGTCCTTTTCCCTCAGAACGGTTCATGGGTTTGAACTGCCAACCTTTCGGTTTGAAGCCAAGTACTTAACTATTGAGCTCCCAGAGCCCTTAAAGTGTAAATACCCACTGCCATGGAGTTGATTTAGACTCATAATGACCCTATAGGATAGAGTAGAACTGCCCTATAGCATTTCCAAGGCTGTAAATCTATGGAAGTGGACTTCCTCATCTTTGTTCTGTGTAGAGACTGGTGGGTTTGAAGTGCTGACCTTTTGTTTGGCAGCTGAGCACTTTAACCACTGTGCCACCAGGGCTCCTTAAGTGTAAACCAACACTGCTAAATAGTCCTGTTTACCTAAACTTTTTCTTTTGGAAGGATATATAATTTATAGCTTGCTCATAGTCTTACTTCAGATACTTTTGAATAGACCAGACAATTTTTATGGTTAAAGAAGTTGGCAAACAATTTTATGCACAGAACTCTGAGATTTTAGCTCAAGGTAAGTTATATTTTAAAGATTTTTTTGTGGGGGGAGGCTGTTTATGGCTGTTTTCATGTAGCTACAGTTTGGTAACAAGAAGAATACAATTCATAACTCCTAAAATTTTACAATACAATGTCTGCTCTGTTGCCTGCATTTTAAAAAAAAAAACAAACAAACTCATTGCCGTCAAGTTGGATCTGACTCATAGCGACCCTTCCTTGGGTTTCTGAGGCGGTATCACTATGGCAATAGGTTGCCCAACCTTTCTTCTGAGGAGTGGCTGGTGGATTTGAACTGCCAGTCTTCTGGTTGGCAGTCAAATGCCTTAGGCACTATGCCACCAGAGTATTTAATATGAGTTCCACTCTGACCCACACTATGGAAAATCTGTATTTGAGTTCTCTTGTTTGAGAATTGAGTTAGGTTGTCACGGTTTAGCATGTGCAGGGTCTCACTTGTGACTTTGGTTTATTAAGAGAGTTTGAGCAAAGAATAAAGACTATATAGAATCTCTAGCAGCTCTGGTGGCATAGTGCCTAAGGCATTTGACTGCTAACTAGAAGGTTGGAGGTTCAAACCCACCAGACACTCTGTGGAAGAAAGACTGGACAATCTACTTCTGTGAAGATTTACTGCCTTGGGAACCCAAAGGGGGTCACTATGAGTCGGAATTGACTTGATGGCAGTGAGTTTGTTTTGTTTTTTTTTTTAAGAGTGAGTTGGCAGTTTTTCTGTTAAGAGAACATCTTCATCTATTCTTTTTGTGTCCATTGGCATCCAGTTTTTAAAATACTATCTTTTGATATACATGTTAATTTAATTTTTTTTTTTAAGGATAAATAAATTTGATTATTTTAGAGTTTAAAGTACCTGTGTGTTTTAAAATCAGGGCTTGGAACTGGTTCATTTTGGTTTGATCCCCCGCTCAAAATTTCCATTTCCACAGGGTTGGCAGACAATGGGCCTCTCGAAGAGTATGAAGGGATGGACACTGGGAGGAGGTAACTATGGGGAGGAAGTGGGGGGGGAGCTGCTGCATTGTAAATTTTGGTCAATGACATGAGACAAAGTATATGTGAACTGCTGTATGAAAAGTGAATTTACTCTGTAAATCTTCACCCAAATCCTAATAAAAAAAAAAAAAAAAAAAAAAAAAAAAATTTCCATTTCCATCCCAGATATAATGAATGATAGTCTACAGGTTAACAAGATCCCCAGGTGTTTCTTATGTATACCCGGGGTTCTTGTTAAACTGTAGATTTTGATTTAGTATATCTGGGGTGGAAATGCAAATTCTTAGCAGGGCTCAAATCAGAGTGAACCAGTTCCAGGCCCTCGTTAATATACATGTTGTACTGAGGTATAAGAGCTGACGTGTCTACTATTAGTCCGTCCGTTAGTAAATTCTAAAAGGTATGTTGATCAAAGAGAAATTAAAAAGTGGGAATTGTATTTCCATAGAGGTTTCTATTAATTGCCTGATAGAGCTTCATTCAGCCATTTTCCTTTTTCAGAAATACATTGCTGAAACTAAATAGTTATGACTTAACTGCCAAATTGCTCTGCTCCAAAACTATGCTAGTGTACACTCCAGTGATTTGAGAGTTCCTGTTTCTGAACACCCTTTCTAACATCAGATCATCCTAATTTTTGCTAGTAACTCGGACAAAAAATATAGTACGTATAACATTGTTTTGATTTGCAACTTGGTGTTTTAATAATGGCAAGCACAATTTAATTTTGTTGGCCATTTGTATTCCTTTGTTAATCACCCATTCATCATTTTTGCCTGTATTGAATTATGTTTTAAATATGTTTGAGATGACTTAGTATGTATTACGGCTCTTGGCCTCTATGTATTACATATTTTTCAACTATTTTTTCCCTTTGCTTATCTTTCAAATTTGTTTATAATGTCTTGTTATGGTGCAGAAGTTTAAAAAAAAGTTTATGAGTTTAAAGATGAACTTTTTCTTGAAGTATTGTAGCTTGTTTAGACTGCCTTCCTAATCCCAGTTGTCTTGAGCTTTCATTTTTTTTTTTTTTAAACTGAATTGCTTTGAATTTATTTTTATTCATTTGTTTTTAGGTACATCTAATTAAAAAAAAAAAAAAAGTATTCTTCTGATTTAAAATATTCTAAATGCCCAAAATTCAAGTGACTGTTCTTGAACCCTTTGTTTTGTTCGATAATTAACTTAATATTTGGTAAGGTAAGTGTTCTGGTTACCAAGTGCCACTCTGAGAAGAATATACCACAAATGGGATGGCCTTAACAAACAGGAGTTTATTCTCTCACAGTTTGGAGGCTTTAAGTCCAAGTTCAGGTGCCAGAGTCTAGGGGCTGGATGAAAGCCCCTCAACCTTCGGGTCCAGCTCTGCCTCCTGCTCCCGGCCCACTGGAGCTAGAGGCGTTTCTTCACAGAGACAGCTACTGGCTGCTGAGGCTGACAAGCCCAAGGTGTTGACTAGTAAAAAGGCACAGTCTCGATGTTACCAAACCACATGGCAGGCCATTAATTTAAGTCCATTGTAACTCTCTAGTTCAGCAGAGCATGGCAGGGTGCTGAACGACATGGCTACATGCAGTGTTCAAGCGTGCCATAAACTAGAGACCATTCTCAAGGCTTCTCCTTATATACAGGAAAGAGACCACATCCCAAAGGCAGCTACTTGGCTGCTTGTGGTAGATCCCATCATGGAGTTAATTGCCAGTCTCATCATGGGGAATAACTATCACCAGCTGCCCAGCCACTCAACCAGGCCCAGTCAAGTTGACATACAAATTTAACTACCACAGTAAGTCTCCTTCATTTCCCACCCCATCCCCCAAGTATTCTACAAGTACTTGTCCATCTTCCAGATCAGTTTTGTTTGTTGGTATTTTGATTGAAATTGCATTGAATTTATATGTTTGTTTGTCCAGTTCAGATCCTCTTTAACGACCTTCAGTTAAGTTGTAGAATTTTGCTTCACAGGTATTTTGTAAAATTTGTTCTAGGCATTTTATAGCTTTTGTTGCCATTTTGAAGGGGACCTTTTACAAAGTACATTCCTAAATAGTTGTTTTTGGTTTGTAGAACTATGGCTTTCTTATGGATGCTTTTCTCTTTTCAAGTCACCATGTTACTGCTTGTTTTAGTTCTAATACTTTTTCATTTGATTCTGTTGGATTTTCTAGATAACTGTTGTTATATTTTTACAAATGATACTTTTTCACTCCCTTGGCCCATGTTTATGTTTCTCTCTCTCTGTTTTTTTTGTGAAGTGTTCTGGCATTTGGACTTTTAACAGAATGTTGTAGAGAAGTCTTATTTTCCTCCTGACTTTTTAAATTGGAGGTGCTCTGGTGGTTCAGTGCCTAAGGCATTTTGTGACCTCTGGTGGCATAGTGCCCAAGGCATTTGACTGCTAACCAGAAGCCTGGTGGTTCAAACGCATCAGCCACTCCTTGGAAGGAAGGTTGGGCAATCTACTTCTGAAGTGATACTGCCTCAGAAACCCAAGGAGGGGACGCTATGAGTCAGATCCAACTGATGGCAGTGAGTTTGGTTTTTTATGGTTTTTAAATTGAAATGCTTCAAAACTTCTAACATTAAGTAAGATATTTGGGGGCTTTCGTAGATTTTTTTTTTTTTTTAAATCAAGTTAAAGGTGTTTCCATCTGTTTCTGACTTATTAAGACTTTTATTTAGAGATAGTTGTTTGTCATTGAGGGAGAACTGCCATTAGATTTAGGGCTTGTTTCTGTATTTTTCCCCCCTTTTTTAAAAATTGTGATTTGGGTGAAGTTTTAGAGATCAAATTGGTTTTCCATTCAACAATTCATACACAGTTTGTTTTGTGACATTCATTGCAATCCCCACAATGTAACACCACTCTTGAAACTTTTTCTTTGTTTTTACCATTTCCCTTGGTCCCTTTTCCTATCCTTTCCTACATTTTTAGCTTTATCTTTGGGTAAATGTTGCCCATTCAACCTCATGTGGTTGATTGTTCTAATGAATATGTACCTTCCTGGGGTCGTTGTTGTTGTTATGTGCCGTCGAGTCGGCCCCGACTCATAGTGACCCCTCCTTGGGTTTCCGAGGCAGTATCATTATGGAAGTAGGATTGCCCAACCTTCCTTCCGAGGAGTGGCTGGTGGCTTTGAACCGCCAGCCTTCTGGTTAGCAGTCAAGTGCTTTAGCCACTATGCTACCAGAGCTCCTTCCTGGGGTTGTTATTCACCTTATAAAACCAAACCGAACCTGGCCGTCAAGTCGATTCAGACTCATACTGACCCCCATTGAGTTTCTGAGGGTGGTAAATCTTTATGGAAGTATATCAACCAGTCTTCCTTCAGCAGAGTGACTGGTAGGCTTGAACTACCAACCTTATGGTTAGCAATCAAATGCCTTAGGCATAGTGCCACCAGAGCTCCTTATTTACCTTATAGGCCTATCTTTTGTTTGGCTGAAAGCTGAGCCATGGGGTTTTGGGTCAGTTCCAGACTTTTGAAGGGCCATAGTCTTCATAAGATCAGTAAACTTGATCTTTTTATGATAATCTTTGGGACCCAAGTGGACAAATTACATTGTAGCATGAGATCTAAATAAAATCTTTATCATTGTGTAAATAGCTATAGGTAACATGCTGTTGTTACATGCCATCAAGTTGGACCTGATTCATAGTAACCCCTCCTTGGGTTTCTGAAGCAGTATCTCTACGGATTGCCCAACCTTCCTTCCGAGGAGTGGATGGTGGGTTTGAACTGCCAGCCTTCTGGTTAGCAATCAAGTGCCTGAGGCACTACGCTAGCAGAGCTCCTGTAGGTAACATAGGCCTACTGAAAGCTAAAAAGATAGTGTTATAGGAAAAGTTGACAGATAATAGATGTGTTATGCAGATTCCACATTTGTACTCATCACACCTTGCAGTACTTCTTGTGTAGTAGTACATCATCCTCAGAATCTAAAGAATCAGGTTCACAAGTGCTGTCTAAGTCATTTATATATATCTTTCTACTGTTACACTGAACGTTTGTTATTTTTTTCAGGGAATCATCTGTCAAATTGATGTTTTAATTTAGACTTTATTTTATAATTGTGGTATAACCAAACTCCAAGCTCACTGCCATCGAGTTGATTGAACTCATAATGACCTTTTTGGGTTTCTGAGGCAGTAAATTTTTATGGAAGTAGATTGCCCCATCTTCCTTCCACGGAGTGGCTGTGGTTTGAACCGTCAGCCTTGTGGTTAGCAGTCAAATGCCTTAGGCACTAAATTTTTCTGGGTTTCATAATTGTGTAAAATCTAGAAGCATGTAAGGAGTTTTATACCTAGTTCTTTGTATATATTTAAGTAACAGTTGATCTATGTACAGATAATTTTAAGTCAACATGGGGATGTGATCATAAATTTTTTTTTCCTTGAAAGGCTACTTACTGTACATAAATTTAAGAAATACTATAGGTGCAGTTCTCTTCTGTCCTGTAGAGTTGCAGTGAGTCGGAATTGATGGCAGGGTTGTGTGCTCCCCCCAATAGATAACTGGTATTTAAGATCAGGCACAATCTACTTCCGTAGTGATACTGCCTTGGAAACCCAAGGAGGGGTTGCTATGAGTCGTATCCGACTCGATGGCAGTGAGTTTGGTTTTTGAGTTTAGTGGTACACTGGGAGCTCCGGTGGTGTAGGGCCTAAGGCATCCAACTGCTAACCAGAAGGCTAGCGGTTCAAACCCACCAGCCACTCTTGGAAGGAAGAGTGGGCAATCTGTTTCTGTAGAGATACTGTCTTGGAAACCCAAAGGAGGTCACAGAGTTCTAATTTACTCAATGGCAGTAAGTCGTCCCCCACCCCACCCCCCCGCCAGTGGCACAGTGGTTAAGTGCTTGGGTGCTAACTTGAAGGTGAATGGTTCAAATCCACAAGCTACTCTGCAAGAGAAAGATGAGGCATTCTGCCTTGGAAACTCTTAGGAGGCAGTTCTCCTCTGCTCTGTAGGGTCACTATGAGTTGGAATCTACTAGACAGCAGTACTTTTTTTTTTTTTTTTTAAATGCTTGTTTTCTGCATTCCTTTAGGAGTCTTAGTGGCACTATGGTTAAAGCTCTCGGCTGTCAGCCAGAAGGTCAGTGATTCAAATCTACCAGCCACTCCGTGAGAGAAAGATGTGGCAATCTAATTTCTGTAAAGATTTATAGCCCTGGAAACCCTATAGGGCAGTTCTCTGTCCTATAGGGTTGCTGTGACTTGGAATCAACTTGACAGCAGTGGGTGTAGTTTTGGTAGTGTATGTTCTTTTCCTGTGCTGCTTTCCCTGGTTTGAGTATCGGGGTTAATTATTCTAGCTTCATAGAATAATTTGGAAGACTTTCTTTAAATATCTCTATGTTGTGGAACAGTTTGTATTTGGAACTGTCTAATACAGCTTCTTGGTAAAGCTTTGAGCACTACGTATTTGTTGGATGTGAGTATAGGTGGAGTGTAGAGATAAACTTTTTCTGTAATAGTAATTGGTCTATTTGAGTATCCTCGACTTGAGTTAGGGAGCTCTGGTGGTGCAGTGCCTAAGGCATCTGACTGCTAACCAGAAGGCTGGCAGTGGCAGTTCAAACCCACCCACTAGCCACTCCTGAGAAGGAAGATGGGCAATCTACTTCTGTAGAGATACGACCTCGTAAACCCAAGGAAGGGTCACTATGAGTCAGATTCGACTCGATGGCAGTGAGTTTGGTTTTAGTTTTCAACTTGAGTCAATTTTGTTAATTTTTGTTTTCCTAGAAAAATATTCATTTTTTCCTGGATTATAAATTTATCAATAAAAGTGGAATATAGCATTCTCTGATAATTTGATTTTTAAAATCACCTTTATGGAGCTGTACTCATACTTTATTGTTACGCACTAACTCTTCTTGAGTTTGTCAGATTTTAAAAATTTTGAGCTGTTGTTTCTATTTAATATCTGCTTTCATAGTGATCATTTTTCCCTTCTAGTTTCTTCAGGTTCGTTTTCCAATTTCTAATACCTTACTCGATTTTTTTCCAGTCTTTATGGTTTTCTTATTTGAAGCTGAAGGTTGTAAATATTCCTGAAAGATTTCTCTATGTACATTTTGATAAGGTATTTTTAATTTTGTTCATTTGTAAAGAACATGTAGTTTGACTTTGGGTTTCTTTTTAACCCATTCAGTGTGGGTTTTGCTCTTAGCTACTCTTAGTTGTTTGTTATGAAGATCACCATCATTTTGCCTCACACCACATTTCCTAACTTCTTCACTGGCTTCAGTGCTAGTCTGCAGTCTTTCAGAATGTAGTTGTTTACTTAGACCATCCATTCTTGTTTCTTTCCTCTTTTTGTATGGTCATCCACTCTCACAGCTTGTGTTAATATCTACTGTACATGACTCATCTGTCAGTCCGTACTGTGGTGGCTTACTTGTTGCTGTGAGGCTGGAGGCTATGCAGCTGGTTTTCGATTACCAACAGGGTCATCCATTTTTCAGCAGAATTTCCAGACTGTGACTGGAAAGGACAGGGCCATCCACTTCTGAAAGAATTGGCCACTGAAAACCTTATGAATAGGTTTATTAAGGTGAAACATTGGTATATTACTGGAAATCTTTATAAAGAGCTGTGAAACATTGCTTGATATAGTGCCAGAAGATGAACCCCTCAGGTTGGGAGGCACTCAAAATATGACTGGAAAAGAGCCGTCTCCTCAAAGTGGAGACAACCTTAATGACATGGATGGAGTAAAGCTTTCAGGACCTTCATTTGCTGATGGGGTGCAACTCCAAATGGGAAAAAACAGCTGTAAACATTCACTAATCAGAATGTAGAGTGTATGATGTACAAATCCAGGAAAAGTGGAAGTTGTCAAAGATGAAATGGAACTTAGAAAGATCGATATCCTAGGCATTAGTGAGCTGTAATGGACTGGTATTGGCCATTTGGAATTGTTGTTGTTATGTGCGGATAAGTCGGACCTGACTCATAGCGACCCCTCCTTGGGTTTGTGAGGCAGTGTCACTACGGAAGTAGATTGCTCCATCTTCCTTCCGAGGAGTGGCTGGTGGGTTTGAACTGCTAGCTTTCTGGTTAGCAGTCAAGCGCCTTAGCCATTTAAAATTAGACAGTCATATATATGGTCTGCTATGCTGGGAATGATATATTGAAGAGGAATGGCGTGTCACGTTCATTGTCAAAAAGAATATTTCAAGATCTATCCTAAGGTACAGTGCTGCTATCAGTGATAGCATAATATCTGTATGTCTGTAAGGAAGACCAGTTAATATTACTATTATTCAAATTTATGTACCAACCACCAAAGCAAAAGATGAAGAAATTGAAGATTTTTTACCAACTTGTGCAGTCTGAAATTGATGACACATGCAATCAAGATGTATTGATAATTACTAGGTGATTGGAATGCGAAAGTTGGAAACAAAGAAGAAGCATCAGTAGCTGGAAAATACGGCCTTTGTAATAGAAATGACAGCGATCACGTGATAGAATTTTGCAAGACCAACGACTTACTCATTGCACATACCTTTTTTCAACATCATAAACAGCAGATGGAATACACAGGAATCAGATTGACTACATCTGTGGAAAGAGGTGATGGAGCAACTTAGTATTAGTTCAGACGAGGCTAGGAGCTGACTGTGGAACAACCCATTGATTGTTCATACTCAAGTTCAAGTTGAAGCTGAAGAAAATGAAAATAAGTCCACGAGAGCCAAAATATGATCTTGAATAAATCCCACCAGAATTTAGAGACCATCTGAAGAGTAGATTTGACGTAAAAAAAGAGTAGATATGAACACCAGTGACTGAAGACTAGACAAGTTGTGGGATGATATCCAGAACATCAATCATGAAGAAAGCACAAGGTCATTAAAAAAACAAGAAAGGAAGAAAAGGGTGAAATGGATGTGAGAAGAGACTCTGAAACTTGCTCTTGAATGGAGAGTAGCTAAAGTGGAAGAAGAAATGTTGAAATGAAAGAGCTGAACAGAAGATATCAAAAGGTGGCTCAAGAAGACAGATTAAAGTATTACATTGAAATGTGCAAAGACCTGGAATTACAAAACCAAAAAGGAAGGACACACTTGGCAGTTCTCAAGTTGAAAGAGTGAAAGAAAAAAGTCAGGCTTCAAACTGCAATATTAAAGGATTTTATGGGCAAAATATTAAACAATGCAGGAAAAAAAGATGGAATGTACAGAGTCACTGTATCAAAAATAATTGGTCAATGTTTAGGAGGTAGCATATGATCAAACGCCAGTGGTATTGAGGGAAGAAGTTAAAGCTGCACTGAAGGAATTGGCGAAAAACAGGGCTTCAGGAATTGACCAAATACCCATTGAGATGTTTTAACAAATGGTACAGCACTGGAAGTGCTTTCTTGTTAATACCAGGAAATTTGGAAGGCAGCCACCTGGCCAACTGACTGGAAGAGATCAATAATTGTGCCCATCCCAGTGAAAGGTGATCCAACAGAATGTTGAAATTACCGAACAATATCATTAACATCACACACAAGTGAAATTTTGCTTAACATAATTCAAAAATGGGTACAGCAGTATATTGACAGAGAGCTTGCAGAAATGCAAGCTGGATTCAAAAGAGGACCTGGAATGAGAGAGATCATTGCTGATGTTACATGGATCTTAGCTGAAAGCAAAGGATACCAGAAGGATGTTTACCTGTGTTTCATTGACCATGCAAAAGCATTTTTATGGCTCATAACAAATTATGGATCAAAACAAATTATGAATAACATTGAGAAGAATGGGAATTCCAGAATACTTAATTGTGCTAATGAGGGACCTGTACATAGACCAGGAGGCTGTCGTTGAAACATAGCAAGGTGATACTGCATGGTTTAAAATCAGAAAGGGTATGTATCACAGTTGTATTCTTTCACCATGTTTATTCAGTTTGTATACTGAGCAGATAATCTGGGAAGCTGGACTGTATGAAGAAGAATGTGGCATCAAAATTGGAGGAAGTCTTCTTAACAACCTGTGATGATACGCAGATGACAGAACCTTCCTTGCTGAAAGTGAAGAAGACTTGAAGCACTTACTGAGGAAGATCAAATACTACAGTCTTCAAAGTGGATTACACCTTAATGTAAAGAAATAAAAATCCTCACATCAGGACCAATAAGCAATATCATGATACATGGAGAAAAGACTGAAGTTGTCAAAGATTTCATTTTACTTGGATCCACAATAAGCATGCATGGAAGGCAGCAATCAAGAAATCAGGTGTCATATTGCACTGGGTAAATCTGCTGCCAAAGACATCTTTAAAGTGTTCAGAAGCAAAGATTCCACTTTGAAGGCTAAGGTGCACCTAACCCAAGCCATTGTATTTTCAGTCGCCTCATATACGTGTGAAAGCTGGATAATGAATAAGGAAGACCAAAGAAGAGTGATGCGCCTTGGTGAAAAATAATGAAAATACCATGGGCTGCTAGTAAAACAAATCTATCCTGGATGAAGTATAGCCAGAATGCTTCTTAGAAACAAGAATAGCTAAACTTCATCTCACCTACTTTGGTCAATATGATCAGAAGGGACCAAAAAGAATATATCATGCTTGGTAAAGTGGAGGGTCAGAGAAAGAGGGGAAGACCCTCAGTGAGATAGATTGACACAGTGGCTGCAATCATGGGCACAAATATTGTAAGGATTGTGAAGATAGTCCAGGACTGGGCAGTGCTTTGTTTTGTTGTACATAGGGTCGCTATGAGTTGGAATAGACTTGACATTACCTAATAAATAACAAGAACAACAACGTACATACTTGACTCCCAAATACTATTCATAGAAATCACAGTTCATTCACATCTGACAAACAGAAAGTAAATGTATTTCACATTCTTGTCTTGGACAGGGTGGCCCACAGTCAGAAATGGACCTTCTCATTAGAAGAGAAGGGCCAAGTTTATATATGATTTGGGGGAACTGTAGAATATAAATTAAAATAAAGCTATGTTACTACCTTGAATAAAAGAATGGCTAATTATCTAGAGTTTATCTGTTCAAGCATTGCCTGCCGAAAGTAGAAATGTGAGCTTCCTATGTACAAGTGGATCATGTCCTTCAGGCCAGAGTAGAATTACAGCTTCCTCTTTTATGTGTGGATTGTGCTTGAGGTAAAATGGTATTTTTCATTCTCAGTGTCCACTTTAGCCCCTCTTTGGCCAAATCATTGGGAGGCCACTAAATAGTCTTCAGATCTACATTCCTGACATGGTTCTTAAGAACTTAGTTGGTAGTTTGGGTAGCCAGAAGGATTTTGTCCCTTTTTTGTGTTCTCAGGAGTCTCTGCTGTACTATCTGGTAAGATAGTTCCATATAGTAATAAGACTCTAGATACTAGGGAACATATGATTGTAATACAGAGAGAAAAAGGACTGAAAAATACTCCACAGCCATGGCAATCCTGGTTTTTCCAAATGAAAGCAGGAGCTTCTGGAACTACACTTAACTCAGCAGTTTCTAAATCTTTATTTGCCCCAGACATCCAAATCAGATATAGTTTGTTCACGTGTAGGAAAACTGTTATCTCTAGAAAAAAGCTTTCAGCAAAGTATTTTTACCTGGCAGTTTGAGTTACAGAATAAATCACTCTTTATTCATTTGTTGGGGTAACTTTCTAGATACCAAAGGAGTATTCTGATTATAGTTGTTCCGGGTTAGCAGTTACAGATTGGGACATAGTTAAGATTGGCAGATTTTAGAAATTCCTCCTGCGTATTTTTAAATATCTGGGAAATTTGTTTTATTTGTAAGATTTGTGGTAGAAATATGTATCTACAAGGGAACTGGACATCTATGTTTGTAAGTAATTCATCTTGGGAATTGCAGGACACACTTGGCAGATGCCAGAATCATCTTCAGAGCTGTATCATTGGCTAGGTTTTGGCCCATTATACTTTCTTTCCCTCCTTTTTTTGCTCATATGGAATAATGATTCTTCCAGCTATTTTTCTGCTTGCTGTATCTGCCAGTTTTCTTATTTATTTATTTTTGGGGGTCATTTATTTATTTATTTCCCAGTGTTCCCTCCCTTCCCTCCCCTCCCACCCCTGGCAACCAGCAAAGAAAGTTTCCCTCCATATATAAACCTTTCCTTGACCCTCCACAACAGTGAACTAATACTATATTTGTCCTTCTGTGATTGACTTATTTCACTCAGCATAATGTCCTCCAAGTTCATCCATTTTATGCAGTGTTTTGCAGACTCTACATTATTCTTTAGTGCTGCATAGTATGCCACTGTGTGTATGTACCATAGTTTGGTCATCTACTCTTCCACTGATGGGTACATAGGGTGTTTCTGTCTTTTTGCTATTGTAAATAGTGCTGCGATGAAATGAGTATGCATATATCTGTTCCTGTCCTGGCTCTCACCTCCCTAGGATATATATGTAGTAATGGGATTGCTGGGTCAAATGATATCTCCAATTCCAGCTTTCTAAGGAATCTCCATACTGCTTTCCACAGTGGTCGTATCACTTCACAGTCCCACCAGCAGTGTCTGAGAGTCCCAATCTCTCCACTTCCCCGCCAGCATTTGTTATTTTCTTGTCTCGTTGAACCTTTTTATCAGTGCTGGGGGGAGACAGTATCTCATTGTTATTTTGATTTGCATCTCTCTGATGGCCAGTGATTGTAAGCATCTCTTCATGTATTAACTGACCACCTGAATATCCTCCTTGGTGAAGTGTCTATTCATGTCTTCTGCCCTTTTTTCAATTGGATTGTTAATTCCTTTGGTGTTGAGGCATTGAACTTTTCTATAATCTTAGAGTTAACTCCCTTGCCAGATATGTAATTATTTGCAAATATGAATTTGTGGCTGTCATTTTTTTAATGTGCTTTTCTGTGGTGTCGATTTCTTTGTTCCATATAATTTTCTATGCTGAGCTCATTTTGTTTCTGAATCGTGTTACCATTTTCTTTGTTGCTATTGTTTTACTATATGCTAAATATTTGTGCTGGTCCTCTTTTTTATTTTGAAGTGAAGGTTTATCGTTTTTCTTTGAGGTTATCCTCCTGTGATTTATAGTTTTCTTCACAAGTGTAGAACAGTCCGTTCTATCTTGGTAGTTGTCTTGACATCCGTGCCATCTAGAAGTTCTATAACGACACAGTTTTTTCCCTCATTTTGGTTTGTAGTTGTCCTCATTTGTAAATTGATGTCTCTGGTTCCCTGTTTACAATCTTGTATTTTTATTTACTTTGGTTTGGATACTTCCATAGCTGGGTTGGTTTCTGGGTTATGTCATCATGTGCATTAATGGTCAGTTGCTGTTTGCTGTTGTTGCTTTTCTGTCCAAAGGGCTCCTTTTAACATCTCCTGTAAGGATGGTCTGGTTTTAACAAATCCCCTTAATTTCTGCTTATCTGGAAATGCCCTTATTTCACCATCATATTCGAGGGACAGTTTTTCTGGGTACATAATTCTTGGCTGGAAATTTTTCTCTTTCAGGGTTTTATATATACCATCTCATTGTCTTCTCACCTGCATGGTTTATGCCAAGAAATCTGAGCTTAGTCTTATTGGTTACCCCTTCTAGGTAACTTTTTGTTTTTCCTGTGCTGCTTTCATTATTCTTTCTTTGTCTTTGTCTTTGGTGAGTTTGATGATGATGTCCTAGTGTTTTTCTTTTGGGGTCTATCCTGTTTGGGGTTCATTGGATGTCCTGAATTGGATATATTTTCATATTTCATCATACCAGGAAAATTCTCTTCCAACAAATCTTTGACAGTTTTCTCTGTGGTTTTATTTGTCTCTTCCTGTTCTGGAATTCCAAGGACATGCAGGTTATTCCTTTTGAGAATATCCCACATGAACCTTAGGCTTTCTTGATTTTATTTTGGTCTTTTTTCTGACTGATCCCTTTCCAAAGAAGTATTGAGGTATTTGCCTTCAATCTCACCAATTCTGTCTTCTATTGATTCAGTTCTACTCCTTAGCCCATTCAGTGTATTATCTATTTCTGAAAATTTAGTGTTAATCTTCTGGATTTCTGGGTGTAGATTTTGTATAATACCTAATTTTTCATTTATTTTGTCATTTTGTTCTTGTATTGTCTTTTGAAGTTGTTCTAGGATTTTCCCTCTGTTTTCCTCAATTTTGTCAGTGTTTTCCTTGATCTGCCTCTCAATTCGTTAAAGATACCTAAATATAATTCTTTTGAATTCCTTATCAGGAAGTTCCAGTGCTGTGTCCTCCTCAGGGATGTGTTTTGGGTCTGTATCCTGGTCCCTTGTTTCTCCGGCTTTATCTTGCTTTTTTGTGTGGACTGTGATGCTCTGTTGTCTCTGAGGCATTGTGACATTTTTGTGTTTATATTTAATTGGTGATTTTACGTTGGAGTCACTCGCCCACGATTTTCATTTTCTTTGTTTGTATGTTGTCTAAGCTTACTGTGTAAGCATAGTACTGTGCTGTGCTCCTTTATTCACTAGTTGACGGCACTTATACACTCACCACCTGTCTCCTTTCCTGTTGTCAGTCTCTTGTATGTCCCTGCAGATGTTGGCAAACAGAGCCTATTCTTAGGTCCCTGGAATCCAAATGAGAATGCTGTCACTTTAAATATCCAAAATGGCTGCCACTTTTAAACATTCAAAATGGCTGTGCCCTCGGTCACTTTAAATATCCAAATGGCTACCTCTTATAAATAATCAAAATGGCTGCACCCTCCAGACAGCGGTAAGTCCACAGCTCAGGTTGTCTCCCTCCCTGCTGTTTCCCTTCCTAGTTGTAGGCCACCAGCACAGTTGTCCCTGCAGCCCTTGGTGACCTGATCTTTAGGTCAATTCTTAGGTCCCAACACCACTTGGAAATATTCAGGCTGTTGGTCCTGTCAGAGTAGCTGACAGTCCAGTTCCTACCATTTCTGTACTCAATGTTTTCGTTCAGGTTTTTCCATGAGTTGGTGCGTAACCTACTTCCATATAGCTCCTTTCAAAGCTCAGGGCTCCAGGATTGTCTTCTGTATCTCTGTCAATTGGTTTCTCTTTTCTTTGTTGAAGACGGTCTGTGTTGCTTGTGTGCCTATTCCTCCATCTTACCAGAAGTCCCCTGTATCTGCCAATATTCTTATTAAAAAAACAAAACAAAACAAAACTCACTGCCATCAAGTTGGATCTGACTCATACCAACCCCTCCTTGGGTTTCCGAGGTGGTATCACTACAGAAGTAGATTGCCCAATCTTCCTTCTGAGGAGTGGCTGGTGAGTTTGAACTGCCAGCCTTCTGGTTAACAATCAAATGCTTTAGGCACTACACTACCAGAGCTCCATTCTTACAAATAGGTCTTTGATTCTTGGAGGATGATGAATGTTTTTATTTTTATTTTGATTGTTTTACCTGAAGGGCGTTATCTTTTGTTTTAATTCCTTATTTGTCTGTTTTCTAAGATTCTCAAGATATGTTCAGTGACACATTAAGAGATTATCAAACTCTCCAATTTTCTATTCCAAGGTTTTTTATTTTTAATTCCCTGTCATAAGTCTAAGGAGCCCTGCTGGTGCAGTGGTTAAGCACTCAGATACCAACCAAAATGTTGGTTTGAACACACCAGCTGCTTTGCAGGAGAAATATATGGTAGTCTGCTTCCATAAAGTCTTTAGTTTAGGAAAACCTATGAGGCAGTTCTACTCTGTCATATGGGGTCATTATGAGTCAGAATAGACTCGACAGCAATGGATTTGGTTTGGTTTTGGTTTTGGTTTATATTTGTCTAAGGAGCCTGAGAAACCCAAGAGGGGTCGCTTTGAGTTGGATCTGACTTGATGGCAGTGAGTTTGGTTTGTTTTTGGAAGGAGTCCTACTAGTACAATGATTAAGCACTTAGCTGCTTAATTTAAAGGTGGGCAAGCAGTATGAACCCATCAGCCACTCAGTGGAATAAAAAAGACCTGGCAATCTACTCTTGTAAAGATTTACAGCCTAGGAAATCCTATGAGGTAGTTCTCCTCTGTCACTTTGGGTCACTATGAGTTGGAATTTACTCAGTGGCATCCAACAACATATTAAGCGTTAGCCCATTTACCAGAATAGGCAGGGTCTTTTTACATTGACTCTTGGATGTTGTAGTCCACTATATAGGTTGAAAATCTTGAAGCCAATTTCTGATGTCTTTCATTTATTCTTCCTTCTCTTATTTACAACCTTGAATTTTAGTTCAACTAACTTTTACAGGAAGAGCATCAGATATGGCCTTATGTAACTGTGACCATACTTTTCTTGCTCTTCTAGTTCCTGGTTAGTGTTATGCAGATTGTTGTTTTTAATCTTTTTACAACCATTGGTCTACCAGTAAATTCACTGGTACAAGCTGAATATGTTCCTGGACAATACCTGTCTAATAAACCCATTGTAATTGAGTCAATTCTGACTGATAGAGAGCCTGTAGGACAGAGTAGAACTGTCCATGGGGTTTCCAGAGCTGTGAATCTTTATGGAAGCAGATTGCCCTATCTTTTCTCCCATCGAGTGGCTGGTGTGTTCAAACTATACTGACCTTTAGGTTAGCAGCCGAATGCCTTAGCTACTGTATCACCAGAGCTTCTTTAGGTGTCTAGTAAACAAACAAAAACCCAAACCCACTGCCATCTGGTTGTACCTACTCATAGCGACCCCTTCCTTCCAAGGCAGTAAGTCTTTCCGGAAGTAGATTGCCCTATATCTTCCCTCCGTGGAGTGGCTGGTGAGTTTGAACTGCTAACCTTCTTGTTAGCAGTCAGATCCCTTAGTTAGCAGCCAAATGCCTTAGCCACTGTATCACTGGATCTCCTTTAGGTGTCTAGTAGAATGTGAAATTTAGTAATAAGCTGTCTTAGATTTTGAAAAGTCGTTTATTATGTCTGTTACCTCCACCCTAAACTCTGCTTTATTTCAGTTTCCATTGTTTCATTGACCATTCGAGCATTATCAAGTTGGAATTGCGTCATTGATGGTTGTCTTGGGGAAGACCTTGAGAATGGGATAGTTCATTTGGGATTTTAGGGGAAGGAATAGAGAGAATGTAGGTAGTTGGTGATGTTGAAGCATGATAGTGTAGGATGCAAAGGAGGGCAGGTTTCTGAAGGTTTGAGTGGTTTCTTTCTTTTACTTTTTTTTTTTGTCTTTTGCTAGAAAATCATTGAGAGCTCTGGTGGTGTAGTGCGTAAGGCATTTGGCTGCTAACCAGAAGGCTGGTGGTTCAAAACCACCAGCCACTCCTTGGAAGGAAGATTGGGCAGTCTACTTCTGTAGTGATACTGCCTTGGAAACTCAAGGAGGGGTCGCTATGAGTCGAATCCGACTCAATGGCAGTGAGTTTTTTTTTTTTTTAAGAATCATTAAAATGGTGTTTTGGAGTCCAGATTTCATTTTGAGGCCTTGGCATATCCCTCAGAAAAGGCTGGGCACCGTGTATCTGCTACTTTTCCTCTCTTCTAGAGCTTCTTTAGATATATTGCCTTCGACATGTCCGAAATTCCCACATACTAGCTGAGGTAATTCTAAATCATCCTTGGAGAAGTTGTGAGCTGGTAACTAGCACAATAATTAGGTTATGGTAAGGATACATAAAAGAAGCAGGAGTTTTCCCAACAGAAATCTGCAGCTTTGATGCAGAGAAATGCACTTTGACACAAAAACGAGAGTGTTGATGCAATAGGAGTCTACTGATGCTTATAAAATGGTGTCAAGGGGCCTTGATTGAATAGTCAGACTGTATGATTAATAGCTTATTAACCTTTAGCCACAGAGTACAGAAATGTAGAGAGGCCTACAACATTAAACAAAGTAATATCTCTTAGGAATCTCCTCAGGAGGATTTTTTTAAAAATGTATTTTATTGAAATATAATTTATGTACAGTGGAATACACAAAACTAAAGTGACATGGGTCAGTGCTTTTTTTTTTTGACCGTGTTCCCTCCATTCCCCTCCCACCCCTGGTAACCAACAAAGAAAGTTTCACTCCATATATATAAACCTTCCCTTGACCTTCCACAACAACTAATACTATATTTGTCCTTCTGTGATTGACTTGTTTCACTCAGCATAATGTCCTCCAAGTTCATCCATATTATGCGGTTTTTTGCAGACTCTACATTGTTCTTTAGAGCGGCATAGCATTTCATTATGTGTATGTACCATAGTTTGGTCATCCGCTCTTCTGCTGATGGGCACGTAGGTTGGTTCCATCTTTTTGCTACTGTAAATAGTGCCGTGATGAACATGAGCGTGTGTATATCTGTTCTTCTCCTGGCTCTCACCTCTCTAGGATATATACCTAGTAATGAGATTGCTGGGTCATATCTCCAATTCCAACTTTCTAAGGAATCGCTATATTGCTTTCCACAGTGGTTGTGTCATTCACAGTCACACATGCAGTGTATGAGAGTCCCAACCTCTCCACATCCCCACCAGCATTTGTTATTTTCTGTCTCATTGAACCTTGCTATCAGTGCTGGGATGAGATGGCATATCTCATTGTTGTTTTGATTTACATCTCTCTGATGGCCAATGATTGTGAGCATCTTTTCATGTATTAGCTGACCACCTGAATATCCTCCTTGGTGAAGTGCCTATTCATGTCTTCTGCCTATTTTTCAGTTGGATTGTTAATTCCTTTAGTGTTGAGGCATTCGAGTTTTCCATCAGTCTTAGAGATAAGTCCCTTACCAGATATGTATTTATCAGCAAATATGAATTTGTTGCTGTCATTTTTTGTCATGTGCTTTCTCATTGTGTCGATTTCTTTGTTCCATATAATTTTCTATGCTAAGCTCGCTTTGTTTGTGAATCATGTTATCTATCACTTCTTTCATGGCTATTGTTTTAGTATTTACTGAATATTTATGCTGGTCCTCTTTTTTATTTTGATGTGAAGGTTTATCATTTTTCTTTGAGGTTATCTTGTGATTTATAGTTTTCTTCCCAAGTGTAAAACAGTCCATCTATCTTGTAGTTGTCTTGACATCCGTGCCGTCTAGAAGTTCTGTAACGACACAGTTTTTTCCCTCATTTTGGTTTGTAGTTGTCCTCATTTGTAAATTGATGTCTCTGGTTCCATGTTTACAATCTTGTATTTTTATTTACTTTGGATACTTCCATAGCTGGGTTGGTTTCTGGGTTATGTCATCATGTGCATTAATGGTCAGTTGCTGTTTGCTGTTGTTGCTTTTCTGTCCAAAGGGCTCCTTTTAACATCTCCTGTAAGGATGGTCTGGTTTTAACAAATCCCCTTAATTTCTGCTTATCTGGAAATGCCCTTATTTCACCATCATATTCGAGGGACAGTTTTTCTGGGTACATAATTCTTGGTTGGAAATTTATCTCTTATAGTGTTTTTTTATATATACTATCCCACTGTCTTCTTGCCTACATGGTTTCTGTTGAGAAATCTGAGCTTAGTCTTATTGATTTCCCCTTGTAGGTAACTTTTCGTTTTTCCTGTGCTGCTCTCATGATTCTTTCTTTGTCTTTGGTTTTGGTGAGTTTGATGATGAAATGTCTCGGTGTTTTCTTTTGGGGTCTATCCTGTTTAGGGTTCATTGGACTTCCTGAATGGATATATTTTTATCTTTCATCATATCAGGGAAGTTCTTCCAACAAATCTTGGACAATTTCCTCAGTGGTTTTATTTTTCTCTTCCTATTCTGGAATTCCAGTGACACATAGGTTATTCCTTTTGATGGTATCCCACTTGAACCTTAGGCTTTCTTCATTTTGTTTTGATCTTTTTTCTGATTGATTCTTTTCCAAAGAAGTATTCAGGTATTTGTCTTCAATCTCATTAGTTCTGTCTTCCACTGCATCAATTATACCCCTTTGCCCTTTCAATGTGTTATCTATTTGTGACAATTTAGTATTAATCTTCTGGATTTCTATCTGTAGATTGAGAATCATTTCTAATTTTTCATTTATTTTGTCATTTTGTTTTTGTATTTTCTTCCAAAATTGTTCTAGGGTTTTTTCTATGTTTTCCTTGGTCTGTCTCTCAATCCTTTAAAGATACCTAAATATAATTCTTTGAAATTTTTTATTAGGGAGTTCCAATGCTGTGTCTTCCTCATGGATGTGTTTTGGGTCTGTATCCTGGTCCCTTGTTTCTCCTGCTTTATCTTGCTTCTTTGTGTGGACTGTGATGCTCTGTTGTCTCTGAGGCATTGTGACATTTTTTTGTTTATATTTAATTGGTGATTATATGTTCGAGTGACTTGCCCACAATTTTCATTTTCTTTGTTTTGTTTGTATGTTATCTATACAGGCAGGGTACTGTGCTGTGCTCCTCTATTCACTAGTTGTCAGCACTTAATATACTCACCACCTGTCTCCTTTCCTATTGTCAAACTATTGTATGTCCTTGCCACCCCTGGAAAATAGAGCCTGTTCTTAGGTCCCTGGAATCTGAATGAGAATGCTATCACTTTAAAATCCAAAACAGTTGCCACTTATAAACATTAAAAATGGCTGCGCCCTCGGTCGCTTTAAATATCCAAAATGGCTGCCATGTGTAAACAATCAAAATGGCTGTGCCCTCCGGACAGCAGAAAGTCCGCAGCACAGTCCTCCTTGCTGTTTCCCTTCCTAGTCGTAGGCCACCAGAGCAGTTGTCCCTGCAGCCCTTGGTGACCAGGACTGATCTTTATGTCAGTTCTCAAGTCCCAACACCACTTGGAAACATTCATGCTGTTGGTCTTGTCAGAGTATCTGACAGTCCGCCGCTCCGACTGTCTCTGTACTCACTGTTTTCGTTCAGGGTTCGACTAGTTGGTGCCTAATCCACCTCTGTATAGTTCCTTTCAAAGCTCAGGGTTCCAGAATTATCTTCTGTTATCTCTGTCAACTGGTTTTTCTTTTCTTTGTTGAAGAGGGTCTGTGTCGCTTATCTGCGTATTCCTCCATCTTACTATAAGTCCCTCAGGAGGTTTTTGGGGGACTCATGGCCAAGATTGTTGCTCCAGAGAACAGATACTGGTCTAATGGACTCTTTGTCCATTAGCCCCTTAAGGTTGACTAGACAGCAGTTTGTAGAATCTGTGCCATCATGCAATCCTGAAGAAGACTTCATGGTACAGAAAAAATTTCTATTACAAAGTTTTTTTTCAGTTTATGATTCTCAGACATGGGTCAAAGTACACAGGGATGCACAGAACTAATGACTACTAATTCTAGGATTAAAAACTAAACTCAGCTAGATAAATGGGAAAAGTTGTGTGACAACTTGCTTAGATTTGACATAACATTGGGAACACTCAACTGTGATCATAATGGGGCTAATAGACACCTAGATATTGAGCACAAATAAGTGAGAGTCCTCAAGGTAGGAGGAATCCTACCTTGTAAATAAATAAATTATAATAAATACTATTGTAAATAAAAACTCACATTTGAACACTTTCTTTTTGTAGTCCTAGGCCAGTGTTAGTAATCTCTTACTTATTTTTTTTTTAAGATTTACTTCATCTCCACTGAAAACCAACCCATTGCCATCGAGTCAGTTCCTACACATAGTGACCCTACAGGACAGAGTAGAACTGCCCCATAGGCTTTCCTAGGCTGTAATCTTTAGGGAAGCAGACTACATCATCTTTCTCTAGTGGAGTGGATGGTAGGTTCGAACCCCCTATTCTTCAGTTAGTACCTGAGTGTTTAATGACTGTACTACCACAGTACTTTATCACCACCCCTAACTCCTCAAATTCCCTGATCTTCTCTGTAATTCTGTGTCCGTATTATAACTTACTTATGCATTTCTCTCTTTTTAGGCTGTGACTTCTGAGGCAATGATCTAGAGCCATTTGCTTGGCAGATAATAGATATCCATTAAATATTCTAATTACTGAAACCCTTTTTTATTCCTACTGAGGAAGATTATTGAAGTATAGATTCAAATAGGTTGGTAGATTTGGTGGTAGGAGAAAATAGAAAGTTTTTGCTTTTGCTTTCTATGGAAATTTCTATGGAAATAGCAAGGATATCAGCTGAAAATACTGGGGGTATGTAGTGTGAGAAACTTGAGGAGAAGGTGTAAAAGAAACAATTTCCTCGTAGAGTTTAAAGAATGAATTAATTTGGGAAATAATTATATGTGGTAAGATTGTAGAAGAGCATTAAAAACCTCTTTGAGGTGGTGGTGGTGGTGAAGTCTGTTTTGATTCCTGGCAATCCTATGTGTGCTGAGTAGAACTGGTCCATAAAGTTTTCAAGGCTGTGACCTTTTGGAAGCAGATTGCCAGGCCTTTCTTCCAAGGTACCTCTGGGTGGGTTTGAGCTGCCAGCCTTTCAGCTAGTAGTCAAACATTTAACTGTTTGTGCCACCCAGGGATCCCCATTTGAGGTTAATTAGCATGAATTGAATGTCAACATGATAGATTTTTTTGCTCCCACTGGCCATATCAAGCTGCTTGGGTGCAAGGGCACAAATTGAGGATTATCCAGGGTTGGAAATAAAGCCAAGTGAGTATAACAAAAGGAGAGACTTCTACGGGAGGGGAAGGTGTTTTATGAACTGTGGAACAAAGTGGGAAGTGAGAGAAGTGGGCAATTGAAAAGGTTTTAGGATCAGTGGAAAAGATGAGATGCTCAGAGAGTTGTTGTTGTTGTTGTTATGTGCCGTCGAGTCAGCCCTGACTCATAGCGACCCCTCCGAGGCAGTATCACTATGGAAGTAGGATTGCCCAACCTTCCTTCCGAGGAGTGGCTGGTGGGTTTGAACCGCCAGCCTTCTGGTTAGCAGTCAAGTGCCTTAGCCACTATGCTACCAGAGCTCCCGCTCAGACAGTAGGATGGTTGAAATTAATGTTATGAATAGGCTGCGGTATTAATATACCACCTAGAGTTTAGGGTATATAATTGTTCAGGAATCAGTGGTTGAGAGTGGTGGAGAATAAGATATTAGAGATACTGGAAGAGTCATCTTATATGGGAAGCAAAAATTATCAAGAATTATGACAGGAATCCTATGACATAAAGTCATAAAAGATGTGAAATGTTAATAATAATTGAATATAAGATGCTAGCTATTTAATTGCTGAATTATTAATGTAGGAGTTTAGAGGAAGAAAAGATACATTTATGGTTAGGAAGATTAGGGGAGGGCTATAAATAAATGGTGGGGTTCATGTTGTATCTACAAGGAGAATATTCTCTCCAAAATATTCCCTCCCCAAGTATTTACTGAGCATATGTGTGACGGTATGACAGGCGTCATGCTGGGTGCTAGGGCTAGGCTCACAGTTTCACACACATAGTCAAGTGAGGGTGGGCCACAGATAAGAAAACAAATCATGCTTTCAGTGACAACAAGTTTAGTGGTAGAGGGGCAGGTATAAGGTGTTATGAAAGCGCTAAGAGTGCAGCTGCTAACTTCCTGGAGTGGGGAGAGGAGCTGCTTCTCCCAGTAAGAGGTTGCAGTGTAGTAAATTACTTAGTATGGTTTATCTACCCATAAGTCATTGTAAACTCAGTGGTGGAATGAGCAACTGAGGAGCTCCTGATTGTGAATGTTATCCACCTGGGTTATTTCTGTTGGGTGTGGCACAATGCAATGTTATGGGAGGCTCACTCTCAGGTACTTAGAATTCTGTTGTTATGATCGGTTGGTTTGGCCACTCTGCCAAGCTCAAAAGGAGGCCTCCTAGAGGCAGAACTCTCTCTCTGACTGCTGGTTGAGGAAGATGTGCTGCTGAAAGAGATACACACTCCTGAAAGAGACACGTGCTGCTGGGAAAGAGACTGTGAGAGACTGTTGGCTGAGGGATGGTGGGCTGGAAGAGAGACTGAATGTTTTTCCTGAACTTGAATTGTAGTCTGGTCCTTCCCTAATAAATCCCGTAACCTGTGAGTTCTGTGTGGCCACTGCAGGGAATTATCAAACCCAGGAGAGAGGTGGTGGGTGCTTTGGGAGGAACGGTTGGAGAAAGGCTGGAGGGAGGCAGTATGTGTGGCCTCTGCAGGAATAGGCCTTGGGCTATTGATGGTGATTCTGTCTTCCTCTTGTGGGATTAGAGGAGGTCACAAGATGTGGCCTTCTTGCCCTTTTTGCAGAGGTCATTGAAGAAACTTTATAGGATTCATGTGTGGGAATGAGGAGGTTGGTGAGGGAAGCTAATTTAGTTTCTGTGATACAGAGTTAATGAAACTTCATAACATTTTGAGAAAAGTGAAAATTATTCAGTAGTTTAAGCAGTGGGTACAAGGAAATAGAGTGGGAGAATAACTAGGGACCAACTACGAGAGGTCTTTAGATGATTGATTTTTCTAAAGGCACATTTGAGGCGTTCCAAATGTCTAAGAAAGTAACATTATGGAAGTAGTATATCAGGAATACTTGTAGTGACTGTGCCATTTACCTCATTTTGAAAAAAAAAAAAAATTTCTTCACTGTGACCATCCTTTTATGATTTACGTGAAATTATGATTTCAGAGAGACAAAACATAGGAGTCAATTCTTTTCTCGGTTGTGGTTTTATTATAATGCTTTTTTTAGTGTATCTTCAGCTCTGAGCCAGGCACCTAGAGCCAGGAAAGGGAAGGAGTGGCCAGGGACTACAAAGGGCAGGCTCCAGGTAGGAATTAGGTAAGGCGAGGGTGCAGAGGTTTCCAACAGCTAAGGGAGAAAAACTTGTCTGTCAGTTTTTCATGCTGTGGGGCTTTTAGGTTGCTGTGAGGCTTGAGGCTCTGCCACTGGTGTTTAAGACGCCAGCAGAGTTTCACGTAGTGTGCAGGTTTCAGTGCAGCTTATAGACTAAGACAGACTAGGAAGAAGGCACTTCTCAAAAATTGGCACTTCCTTCCTAGGCCCTTCTCAAAAATTGGTCAAGGAAAACCTTACGAATAGCAGAGAAACACTGTCTGGTATATTACTGGGCAACTTTATGAATAGCTTGGAAATATTGTCCAACACAGTGCAGGAAGATGAGCCCCTTGGGTTGGAAGGCACTCAAAATAGGACTGGGAAAGAGCTGCCTTGTCAGAGTAGAACCAATCTTAATGATATGAATAAAGTAAGTCTTTCTGGACCTCCATGTGCTGACATGGCACGACTCAAATTGAGGACAAACAGCTGTAAATATCTATTAACAATCGGAACATGGAATGTACGAAGTATGAATCTAGGAAAATAGGAAATTGTCAAAAATGAAATGGAACACATAAAGATTGATATCCTAGGCTTTAGTGGCTGAAATGAATGGGTTTTGGCCATTTTGAATCAGACAGCCTTATGATCTACTGTGCCGGGAATGATAAATTGAAGAGGAATGGCGTAGAATTCATCATCATGCAGTATGCTTCAAGATCTATCCTGAAGTACAATGCTGTCAGTGATAGGATAATATCCATAGACCTACAAGGAAGACCTGTTAATACTACTATTACTCAAATTTATGCACCAGCCACCAAAGCCAAAGATGAGGAAATTGAAGATTTTTATCAACTTCTGCAGTCTGAAAGTGACCTAACATGTAATTAAGATGTGTTGCTTATCACTGGTGATGGCATGCAAAAGTTGGAAACAAAGAAGAATCACCAGTAGTTGGAAATTTTGGCATTGGTGACAGAAATAATGCTGGAGATCGCATGATAGAATTTTGTAAGACCAACAACTTAATCATTGCAAATACCTTTTTTCACCAACACAGTTGGCAGCTATACACATGGATTTCACCAGATGGAGTACACAGGAATCAGATTGACTACAGCTGTGGCAAGAGGAGATGGAAAAGTTCAATATCTTCAGCTAAAACCAGGCCAGGAGCTGATTGTGGAACAGACCATCAACTATTCATATGAAAGTTCAACTTGAAGTTGAAGACAATTAAAACAAGTCCACGAGAGCCAATGACCTTGAATATATTCCTCCTGAATTTAGAGACCATCTAAAGAATAGATGTGATGTATTGAACACCAGTGACTGAAAAGCAGAAGAATTGTGGGATGACATCAAGGGCATCATCCATGAAGAAAGCAAGATGTCATTATAAAGACGAGAAAGAAAGAAAAGACCAAAATGGATGTCAGAAGAGACTCTGAAACTTGTTGCTCTTGAGCGAAGACTAGCTAAAGCAAATGGAAGAAATGACAAGATAAAAGAGCTGAACAGAAGATTTCAAAGAGCAGCTCGAGCAGACAAAGCCAATTACTGTAATGAAATGTACAAAGACCTGGAGTTAGAAAACCAAAAGGGAAGAACATGCTAAGCATTTCTCGAGCTGAAAGAATGGAGAAAAAAATATAAGCCTCATGTTACAATGTTGAAAGATTCTATGGGCAAAATATTGAATGATGCAGGAAACATCAAGAGAAGATGGCAGGAATACACAGAGTCACTGTACCAAAAAGAACTGGTTGATCTTCATCCATTTCAGGAGGTGGCATGTGTTCAAGAATCAATGGTATTGAAGGAAGAAGTCGAAGCTGCACTGAAAGAATTTGCGAAGAACAAGACTCCAGAAATTGATGGAATACTCATTAAGATGTTTCAACAAATGGATGCCCTGCTGGAGGCACTCACTCAGTTATGCCAAGAGATTTGGAAGACAGCTACCTGGCCAACTGACTGGAGCAGATTCATATTTGTACCCATTCCAAAGAAAGGTGATCCCACAGAATGTGGAAGTTATCGAACAATACCATTAATATCACATGCAAGTAAAATCTTACTGATGATAATTGAAAAACAGTTGCAGTAGTATATTGACAGAGAACTTCCAGGGGTGCAAGCTGGATTCAGAAGAGGACGTGGAACAAGGGATATCATTGCTGATGTCAGATGGATCTTGGCTCAAAGCAAAGAATACCAGAAAGATGTTTATTTGTGTTTTACTGACTATGCAAAAGCATTTGATTGTGTGGATCATAAGATATTGTGGATAACATTGAGATGAATGAGAATTCCAGAACACTTAATTGTACTCATGAGGAACCTGTACATAGACCAGGAGACTGTCATTAGAACAGAAAAAGGGAACACTACATGGTTTCAAATCAAGTAGGGAGTGTGTCAGGGTTGTATCCTTTCATCATACTTATTCAGTCTGTATACTGAGCAAATAATCCGAGAAGCTGGACTATATGAAGAAGAATGTGGCATTAGGATTGGCACAACTTTGCTTGCTGAAAGTGAGGATGACTCGAAGTACTTACTGATCTTGATGTGATGAAGATTGAACAATATCATCTGCAGTATGAATTACATCTCAATATAAAGAAAACAAAAATCCTCACAACTGGACCAATGAGCAGCATCACAATAAATGGAGAGAAGATTGAGGTTGTCAAAGAATTCACGTTGCTTGGTTCTACAGTCGATGCCAAAGGAAGCAGCAGTCAGGACATCAGACAACATACAGCACTAGCCAGATCCGCTGCAAAGGACCTCTTTGAAGTGCTGAAGAGCAAAGATGTCTCCTTGAGGACTAAGGTGTGCCTGACACAAGCCATAGTATTTTTAGTCGCCTCATATGCATGTGAGAGCTGGACAGTGAATAAGAAAGACCGAAGAAGAATTGATGCTTTTGAGCTGTGGTGTTGGCGAAGAATGCTGAAAGTACTGTGGATTGCTAAAAGAATTAACAGGTCTGTCCTGGAGGAAGTGCAGTCAGGATGCCCCTTGGTGGTGAGAATGGCCAAACTTCTCACATACTTTGGTCAGGTTGTCAGAAGAGGCCATTTCCTGGAGAAGGAAGTCATGCTTGGTAAGGTGGAGAGTCGACGAAAGAGGGAAAGGCCCTCAACGAGATGGATTGACACGGTGGCAGCGGCAATGGGCTCAAGTATAGCAAGAATCATGGAGCTGGCTCAGGACCGGGCAGTATCGCTATGAGTCAGAGATGACTTGATGGCACCTAACAACAATCAGCTCTGAGAGTTCATTTACTATCTTATTAATGTGATGAGTTCTTTTAATGCATTGAAAATGGGGTTTTTGGTATTTTTGGTACATAGAAATTATTCCTAATGTCATAACTTTTCTTTGAAAGATCATGTGTTCTGTTATTGAAGCATTAGTTTCGAGGAAATTAAATTAGCTTGGTCATTAAACTTTCCATCCCTTTTAGGTAAATACATCAAAGTTTATATGTATATATGTGTATGTATATATATATGTATGTATAGCATAGTGGCTAAAGCACTTGACTGCTAACCAGAAGGCTGGCGGTTCAAACCCACCAGCCACTCCTCGGAAGGAAGGTTGGGCAATCCTACTTCCGTAGTGATACTGCCTCGGAAACCCAAGGAGGGGTCGCTATGAGTCGGGGCCGACTCGACGGCACATAACAACAACAACAACAACATGTATACACGTATATATATGCGTTTTATTGAAACATAATTTATGTACAATATATATTTCTTTTTTGTCTTGAATTGTTGTCTCTTAGGGACAACTATAAATTGTAAATGAAGAAACTAGGCATTTGACTGTTAACCAGAAGGTTGGCAGTTCAAACACACCAGCTGCTCCACAGAAAGAAGATGAGGCAATCTACTTCTGTAAAGATTTACCATCTTGGAAACCCAGTTGGGGTCACTTTGTGTCGTAATTGATTTATTGGCAGTAGATTTCAGTAGGTTAGAACAAAGTGTTTCCTTTCTCTCTAATTTTAATATTGGAATAAGAAACTTTTGACATGGAAAATGGAATATTTCAAAACTATATCTTGTTATGTATTAGAAAAATAATTTAACAGCAGATAGACATAAATGAAGGAGCCCTGGTGGTGCAGTGGTTAAGTGCTCCATTGATTTCCAAAAGGTTGGCCATTCAAACCTACCAGCTGCCCTGCAGGAGAAAAGACCAGGTCATCTCCTCTGTGGAGCACTTTTACCCTGCACTCATGAGTCAGAAACTAGTCAAGGTCAACTGGCAACAAAACAGATGTAAATGAATTTATTAAATAAATATATTAAGTGTATGAAGTATGTGACTGAGAAATTTCAGTCATTTGCTCATTTAAAGTTGTTAATTAAACTACATGCCTTCCTGTCTGAGTATTTACTTGTATAAAAGCATTTTCTATCTTGAGATTTTTTTTTTTAAAGAAGGGTATGGCCGAGAATAAGACTTTTTGGAGAATAGAAAATTAAGAATGTGTGAACTTAATACGTTCTGTTTTAGTCATGGGAGTAATAAGGGAAATTATGAAGACGGTACCCAAAGCAAAGAAGGAAACCCCTCCCTTCCCAAAACTGAAGCCAAAGCAAAGCTGTTGAAGGCCAAGGATGCTAAAAGGCGTCTATAGCCACACAAAAAAAGAAGATCGGCACGTCACTCACTGTCCAGCTCTGAAGGCAGCCCAAATATCCTTGGAAGAGCACACCCAGGAGAAACAAGCTTGACCACTATACCATTATTAAGTTACCTCTGACTACTGAGTCCGCCACGAAGAAGATAGAAGATAACAACACACGTGTGTTCATTGTGGATGTCAAGGCCGACAAGTACCAAATAAAGTAGGCTGTGAAGAAGCTCTGTGACGTTGTCATGGCCAAGGACAACACCTTGATCTGTCCTGATGGAGAGAAGAAGGCATATGTTTGACTGGCTCTTGACTATGATGCTTTGGATGTTGCCAACAAAATTGCTGTAATCTAAATTGAGTCCAGCTGGCAATTCTAAATACAAATTTTTTCACAACACAAAGAAAAAGAGAATATAGTGGTGGTCACCATGCATTGGAATAGATGCAACTAATGACATCGTTCTATTAATTGAAAATGAAGAATATGGTATTCAGAAGAGACAAGGGGAATATTTTCCCATGGCCAGCCTTGAAGATAATAGGTGACAGAATCAGGATGTACAGAAATTTATAGAAATCGTAATAGCAAGTGGTGATACACACACACACACACACACACACAAAATCTCAATAGGATGATGTAACAGTGTATTGGGGTTATACATTATAATGGAAATACATGTAATTTAGGAAACAAAACAGAAGCCATACTGGACTGGAATGGTGAGAAATAACAGTAGAAATAATGGGAGTAGGGAGGAGAAGCACGTTAGGAATTCTAATCAACTATAAGCCTAGTCTGTGATGTATTTGAATTTACCCTCCCCCTAAAAAAAGCTTATGCAATGTTAGACTGAACACAAGATGTCTAGACTAAGAAAATGAAAAGCCCTGTGCTACTTTGTTGCTGACAGATTGACATTTGGAGAGAAGAATTGAATCAGAGTGGTTAAGAGTTTGTTCCCCTCTTAATGGGGATCATTAGAAGGAACTGGGATATTTGGCCAGAAGGAAAGAAAAACCAAGTGGGTGGGATATTGTAACAGTCTCTTAAGTATTTGAAAGGTTATCATGTGAAAAAATTACTGGGCTTATTAAATCAGTTTGTCTCCAGAAAGCAACTATAGGGTTAATAGATAGCAGAGTAGGGCTAATAGATAGCAGAGTAGGGCTAAGCATTAGGAAGAGCTTTCTGAGAATTAGAGCTTATTCCTTAGGTAGGGAATTTTTCAGGAGTAGAGCTATGAAAGTAGAGGCAGAATGACCTGTGGTTTAAAGTACTATAATGCAGATTTTGTGTCTTGGGCAAAATTGAGCTTAGATGGCCAGAGTTGGAGAATGTCCTGAGATTTGTTCTAAGTTCCATGACCATCAGTTTCTGAAAAATATTTTTTTCTTTTATTTTGCATTAAGATAACCTTCTGTATATTCAACAAAAAAATTAAGCACTTTGGGTAATGTTAAGCACTTTCTGTGTGCCAGCTGGTGGGCATTCAGAGATCAGTGACAGTCTTGCTCTTGAATAGCTCATATTTGCAAATGGACAGATTTTTGAGCTTTTTCTCATTTTCATTTTTGACAAACTTGTGTGTAATTCTATTTTTATTATTCTCAAATTTGCAAATCCTGAAAAATCAAGTGCTGAAATTTATTCCCCCTTCAAATACTGAAATTGTTTTTCTCACCTTTTTTATTCCTAGCAATGTCTCAAGCTGTGCAGACGAATGGAACTCAACCATTAAGCAAAACATGGGAACTCAGTTTGTATGAGTTACAACGAACACCTCAGGTAATGTAGACTAAGATAATTTAAGGAGAATATGGGACATGTGAACTGGGATACATTGTTAGAACATGAAAACTTGAAGTAGAATGTAACAGTAATAATTTACATATAAGCAATCCTGACTTGTGAGTATTTGATTGACTTTGCATGTCTTAGGTCAGGATCTTCATTCATTGATTCAACAAATAATTTGAGGGCACACTGTACACCAGGTTTTATGCCAGGTACTAGTTGAACAGTGGTGAGTGAAACAGATGTGACATCTGCCCATGTTGTTTATAGACATTAAACAAGTAAATACCCATGGGATTGCATGAGAAAATTTACATAAAAGCAAAGTCCTCCTCAATGCTATAATAGAGAATTTAAAAAAACAAAACCCCACTGCTGTAGAGTCCATTTCAACTACAGCAACTGCATATAGCACAGAATAAAAATGCCCCAAAGGGTTTTCCAAGGCTCTAGTCTTTACAGAGGGAGCTCTGGTAGCATAGTGGCTAAGACACTTGCCTGCTAACCAGACGGCTGGCGGTTCAAACCCACCAGCCACTCCTCGGAAGGAAGGTTGGGCAATCCTACTTCCGTAGTGATACTGCCTCGAAAACCCAAGGAGGGGTCGCTATGAGTCGGGGCCGACTCGACGGCAAACAACAACAACAACAACAACAGTCTTTACAGAAGCAGACTTCCTCATCTTTCTCCCGCAGAGTGGCTGGGGGGTTCAAACAACCAACCTTTTTGGTTACTAGCAAGAGCTTAATTACTGCGCCACCAGAACACCTTTGTAATGAAGAATAATGGGGTAATTAGGAAGGACCCTTTAGATTGTGAAAATGGGAAAGATTGGAAGAGGGAAGTATGAACATGCTTAAAACAACACTCATTTTATGTTAGAGATGCTTATAAGACAGGCAGATACTAATTAGTGGTCTGGCCTAAGTGTAAAATTTTAGGGATTGTCAGCATATTTGTAAGCAATGGGAATGGAATAAAATCCCTCCTCGGAAGGAAGGTTGGGCAATCCTACTTCCGTAGTGATACTGCCTCGGAAACCCAAGGAGGGGTCGCTATGAGTCGGGGACGACTCGACGGCACATAACAACAACAACAACAACAGTGAGAGATGAGCAGAGGGCTCAGACCTTTATCCAGTGGATCTTCAACATTTAGAAATCAGGGAACAAAGAGCCAGCAAAGGAGATTAAAAAGGAGCCACTAAAGAAGAAGAAGAAGACGTAAAAATGGGAGATTGGGGATATCTCCAGAAATCTTGAGAATCTAAAAGGAACAGTTTAAAGAAGAATGTAATCAAACATGTTTAATGCTGCTGAGAGGTTGAAGAAGATGGAGATTAGGAAAGAATACATTTGATGTAACCATGTATACTACTTTGTGACTTTAGCAAGAGTAAATTCAGTGGAGTAGATTGTATTAGGTTGAAGGTTGAATGGATGAATGGAATCATGACACATTCCCATTATTGGTCCTTGCCATGAACCATGGATTATAATCAAGTGCACATGCAGTCCAGTAAAGGAGAACGGTGAAAAGAGATATAGAGGAAAATCTTTAGAGAAGTTTGGCTCTGTGGGGGAGCAGAGAATGGAACAAAACTGGAGAGAACATAGAATCAAGAAAGTTTTTAAATGTTGTTTTGTTTATTAGATGGGACATAGAGTGTGCTCACCTCTTACCCCCAACCTTGCACAAGCTCTAGGGGAATCATTACATTTCAGGAAGCAGCAGCACTATTGAGATATTTATCTACTAGGGTGATTTAGTGGAGAGGAAGAAATGGATGATGCCTGAGGGCAAATATAATTATCAAAAGAGGGATGTCTCTGACAAGGTATGAGGGAATGCACAAAAGTGGGAACGTTTGCCTTCAGTTGGAGGTATGGTCAACTTCTCTGTGTAACATAATCTATTCAGAATTTATGTGGAAGAACATCTACACATAGAAGAAAAGGTATAAAATAGTGTAGAGAAAGGACAGGTGAGTTGGAGAAACCAGTTCCTGAGCAGCATTGAAAACCTGTTTGAAGCTGGTAAAACTTTCAGCTATAGTAATCTGATTGTGGGACACTCCCCCAAAACAAACAGAAGAAACCAAACACAAAACCGTGTTATACACCTTTTTAGGTATCATCCTGTAGAATGGGGATAGCGTAATTTATCCAGGGTCATAATTTTGTTAGGCAAGTTCTAAAGAGGGGAAGGATCAACTTGATTACTACCTCTGGATCATTGCCATACTTGCTGAGTGACAGTTTCCTCATCTATAGAATGGAGATTATAATTCCTAAATTAAAAATCTATGTAAGAAATCAATTAAAATAAAATATGGAAAGTGTTTTTATAGAGAGAGGTTGAACGTAATAGGTACCCCAAATAGTGGTAGTTATTTGAGTGTTTTATGGATACTAATTACAGTTTCTGTGTTTTTTCTCTGTGGGGTCATAATTCTTTGACCCTACAAAGAAAGCACAAGTAGGCTGGAGAGCCAGTGGAAATAGGAAATAGCAGCAGCATATTGGAAATCCACTCTACTAAAACTCTTTCTCAGTCGACAGGAGCCAGTATTGGTGGCTTAAGAGACTAGGTAATCTTTGTTCTCAAAGCCAGCTTGTGGACAGGGTGGGTAGTAATGGTGGTGAATAAAGTAGTAGTCACTTGCCTCACTGCAGGAGAGGAGATGTGTCCTGTACTTGTACCTGGAAACCTTAAATGCATTTTCCCATAGAAACATTTTTCAGATGTGGAAGTCAGATATACACTAATATACCAACATTGGGGGCATGAATGGTTAAGTGGTAGAATTTTTGCCTTCCATTTGAGACCTGGGTTTGATTTCCAAGCAGTACACCTCATATGCTACCACCATCTGTCTGTCAGTGGAGCCTTGCATGTTGTTATGATGCTGAAAAGGTTTTAGCAGAGCTTCCAGACCAAGACAGAGTGAGAAGAACAGCCTGCTACATCTGAAATAATAAGCCAATGGATCACAAAGATCCAGTCTGCAACTGATCATGGGATGCAGCACAAATCAGGCAGCATTTCACTCAGTTGAGTAGGGTGTCATCATGAGTCAGGGGCTGACTCTCTGGAAGTTAACCACAGCAAGAGTATATTCATATATGTTTTATTTCATGTATATTATGGTTTAAATCAGCTTGTAGGTTAGCTTGGGAACTGGATCAGTTTGACTTTTTTGGACCAAGACTTAAGGTTCAAATGAAACTGAAATCCTGTTTAACTATTTATGAATTAGAGAATAGTTGTATTGAAATCTTAAAATTGATGGACAGCATGAAACACAAAATTTATGATCAAAGTGGTATAAATTTTGAAGATGGAAGAATTCTTAAAGAGTCACTGGAGGTGCAAATGTAACATGCTTGGCTGCTAACCTGAAGGTTTGGCAGTATGAGTCCAATCATAGGCACCTTGGAAGAAAGCTATGGTGATCTATTTCTGAAAAAACAAAACAAAACAAAAAAAACAACCATGAAGAACTCTGTGGAGCACAGTTCTACTCTGAAGCACAAGAGGTTACCAAAAGTTGGAATTGACTCAATGGCAACTGGTTTTAGTATGTATTTTGCCCTACCTACCTAGTTTGGAGGTAAGAAAGCAATGTTAAATAAGGAGGCCACATCTCCTGACCTCCTACAACTCCACAGGAAGACAGAATCATCATCAGTAGCCCAAGGCCTATTGCTGTGAGACCAAACATGCTGCCTCCCTCCCTCCAGCCCCTTGAAAAACCCTGACACCAACTGTTACTCCTGCAGCACCCCATCACTTCTCTGCTGGGTTTGATAATTTGCTGTAGTGGCTATGCAGACTCACAGATTATGGGGTTTGTTTATTAGGGAAGCAACAGGCTACAGTTAATGTTCAGGAACACGCTCAGTCTCTCTCAGCCCACCGTCTCTCATCCGATAGTCTCTCAGGAATCCGTGTGTCTCATGTCTTCCAGCCATGGCAGTGAGAAATCTCCCTCTGCCTTTAGGAGGGCTTCTTTTGAGCCTGGAGAGTGGCCAAACTAACCAATACCACATCAGAATTATATACACCTGAGAGAGAGAGAGAGAGAGAGAGAGAGAGAGAGAGAGAGAACTTCCCAGAAGATTGCATCATACACTCTCAACAGCCATACCTCAGGTGGATAACTTTAACAATCAGGAGCTACTCAGTTGCTTGCAGCAAATTCCACCATGGAATTTACAAAAACTTGTGGCTAGAAAAGCCACACTGTGTGTGATTTACTAAACCACATGACTAGAACTAGAATGTTAAGGCATCTGATTTCAGATTTAGTATATGTGTGTGTGTGTGTGTGTGTATTACATTTCCTGTTATCTTTTTAATGCATTAATATGTTGTCTTTGAAGTTTAAATAGTAGTCTTTACATAATCCACTAGTTGAAGGGTGTTGAGGGAAGTTGGAGGAAATTAGAGCTACAACAGAATTGGCTATTAGTTAACAATGGTGGGTGACGGGTATACATGGAAGTTCATTTTTACCATTTGCAGTATTTGTGTATGTTTGAATTTGCCCATAATTAATAAAAAATTAAGTAGCTTTTAATTTTAAAAGTGACACTTTTACAGGAGGCAATAACGGATGGTTTGGAAATCGTGGTTTCACCTCGAAGCCTACACAGTGAATTAATGTGCCCAATTTGTTTGGATATGTTGAAGAACACCATGACTACAAAGGAGTGTTTACATCGTTTCTGTGCAGACTGCATTATCACAGCCCTCAGAAGTGGGTATGTTCAGATGAGTTGTGCTAGGTCCTTACCTTGTACGAGGACAGGGCTGCTTGGAGTTTGAGAAATACATTCTCTGTATGTGTTTGATTAAGAACTAGAAACTTTTCTAAAGTTTATGTTTTAATTGTTGGAGAATCTTCATTTTGAAATCGTTGATTTTATATAATTTTAGAAGCTTAATAGGATGAGTATTTGTTTTGAGGAAATTGTAAACTATTAAACCATGTGTTTGTATTTAAGTATATAAAACATTATCCTTATGAATATGCTATTTCAAGAAAACAAAAGACATTAATATATATTTATGGGTAGTTTTTTTGTTATATGCATGGATATTTAATAAAAGGAAAATTTAGGAAAGAATAGATTTTTATTTTATAAGATGGTTATAAATTATCATTAGGAAGTATTCAGATTTTTCTCCATGGGCAGGTTGAGTAGAGCATCTGTTTACTCACTAGTCACATTTTCAAAGACATTCAGGCTAATCAGTTCAAATTTCTGGGACTTAGTGAAAGCATAGCATAGTGCCTAAGGCACTTGACTGCTAACTAGGAGGCTGGTAGTTCAAACCCACCAGCCACTCCTCAGAAGGAAGGTTGGGCAATCTACTTCTGTAGTGATACTGCCTCGGAAGCCCAAGGAGGGGTTGCTATGAGTCAGGTCTGACTTGACGGCACATAAGCACAACAGTGAAAGCGGTAGAATAAAGAGAACTATCCAGAAGCTGAGTATTTTTGTCTTTAGCCCAGAGATAGTGGCATTATTTACATTTTCTTTCCCTTCCTTTTATTTAGCAACAAAGAATGTCCTACCTGTCGGAAAAAGCTAGTTTCTAAAAGATCACTAAGGCCAGACCCAAACTTTGATGCCCTTATCAGCAAAATCTATCCAAGTCGTGATGAATATGAAGCTCATCAAGAGAGAGTATTAGCCAGGATCAACAAGCACAATAATCAGCAAGCACTCAGTCACAGCATTGAGGAAGGACTGAAGATACAGGCCATGAACAGGTATATGTGAAAGAGGGCCAAAGAGAATGTCTATTTTTATGAATACTATACAGTCTCCATTTTGAAAAAGGTGAAATGCAGTAACAGTATAGTTGTGCATGCTTCACCTTTTTCATGCGGATACAATATATGCTTTTAGGCATAATAGAATATTCCATTTAAAATGCTAGAATCATAAAATACACTCTTTGGACTCCACTTCTTTTCCACTTACCTATCTCCTCTGTTCCTCTTTTTAGCAAAATTCGTTGAAAGAGTTGTTAGTCACTTTTCCAATTCTTCTCCCATTCTTTTTTGTGTTTTTTTTTTTTGTTGTTGTTTTTTAGGCCCACATAGTGGTATATATGTGTTTATGTGTGTGTATATATATATGTATGATTTAGGTGAAAGTTAACAGGGCAAATTCACTTTCCATACAATAATTCACATACACTTTTTTTTAAAAAAAAAGTTTTTTTTTTAAAAAAAAGCTTTTCCGCTTTTCAAAAGAGAAATAAAATCAGTTTTTGCTGTGATTGACCAGGGGTTGAAATAACTTATCCACAATTGCGCTAATTAAATATGTTGTTTTGGATTTTAGAGCTGTAAGGATAAACCTGTCATCACTTAAAAAAAATTTTTTTTTTTAATTGTGATTTGGCTGAAAGTTTACAGAGCAAATTCACTTTCCGTACAGCAGTTCACACACACTTTGTCTCATGACATTGACTACAGTTTACCCCAATAAAACAGCTCCCCTCCCTCTTCCTCCTGATAATTAACCTCTTTCCTGTGTCCGTCCTTCCATGCATTCCTGCCCCCTGAGCTGCCTCCTTGTGCATACACAGTCCTTCTTTATCCCATGATTGTTCTCTCCAAGGAGTGTATCTACCTTGGGTAAATGTTCAGTTCATATTCCTGTCTTTTGTTTAGCTGGAAACCACAGGTATGAGTTCAATTCTAGGCCTGAAGAGCAGCTAGGGGCCATAGTGTCACTGGTTCCACCAGATTCGATCAGACCAGCAAACCTGGTCTCCCCTCCTCCTTCCTTTTTTTTTTTCCAAATGATTTTGAGTTTTGTTCCACATTGTTCTCCCTCTCTATCCAGGATCTCCTTAGGACATAGATCCCCTTCTGAGTGGTTGATAGTGGTAGCCAGGCACCATCTAGTTCTTCTGGTCTCATGGTCATATAGGCTGCGGACCACATTCCCATTCTTTTTTGAAGCCACTCCAGTTAGGCTTTCATTCTCACAACTCCACCAAATTGCCCTCTTGTCTCCACGGTGAAATCTTAATGGCTAATTCTCAAGACCACAGCTTACTTAGCTTTCCTCTGAAAATTTTTTTTCACCTGGCTTTCAGGAGACCATATTCTCCTGATTCCCTTTGCATGTCATCAGCTGTTCCTTAGTCTCTGTTGCAAGTTTCATTTAAATTCCCTAACTCTAAAAGTAGCCTGTTTCTATTTTTATACAAAGTCTCCCTCCAGATGATCTCATCTGATTCAATTGGTTTAATTCGCATTTCTGTGCAGATGACTCCAAATTCATACATATTCAGCTTGGACTTCTCTGAACTCCAGACTTCTCCCCTTAGATATCTTATAGGCATCTCAAACTTAACATGTCCAAGACTGTGACCATTTCTCACAACCTCAACTTCAACCACCTAGTCTAAGCCACCACCATCTCTCCTTTGAAGTATTGGAATAGCCTCCTAACTGGTCTTTTCTACTTCCCATGCTTACTCCTGCATTGTCTACTCTCAACACAGCAGTCAGAGTGATTCTGTTGAGTTACTGCAAGTCTGAACTTTGCTCAGTACCCTCAAATAGTTTCTATTCACATTTGGGTTAAAAGCCAAAAAGACTTTAATGATGACTTGCAGGTGTAGGGGCTAAATATTCACATTTCTAATTTGTTTGTTTGCCCCTCACAAGACATTATAGTTTGTTGCTGTCACTCTTGAAAAGCAACCCCAATCAAGCACAGAATATAGTTTTCTAGATGTGATTTGATAAAGGCAAGACATAAGAGGCTATTGATCTTTATCTGAAGATCATATTCTTCTTTAATGCTGCCTAGAATATCATTAAGCTAGTTCTGTCACCTCAAACCCTTTTTAGAGAGAGATTTGGGATAAACATACATTGTCTGAGTAACCTTTTTAGCTCATTTTATGGTCAACTAAATTTTATCTTCTGCTTTAGTTGTAGACTACAGGAAATATTTATGTATATAGTTCTTATATATTTAGTGTTGAGGTTTTTTTGTCCCACCATTTTGGCCTGTTCTTACCTTTTTTTTTTTTTAAATTGTAATTTGGGTGAAGATTTATTTACGGAGCAAATTCACTTTCCATACAGCAGTTTACATATACTTTGTCTCATGACATTGACCACAGTTCACCACAATGCAACAGCTTCCCTGCCACTTCCTCCCCACAGCCACCTCTTCCCAGTGTCCATCCCTCCATGGACTCCTGCCCCCTAAGCTGTCTCCCTGTGCATAGGCAGCCATTCTTTCTCAATGATTGTTCTCTCCAAGGA
>NW_006921630.1:14674423-14674990 GCF_000298275.1 Orycteropus afer afer
AGCCTTCCCTCCCCCACCCCCACCCTTGTTGTTGTTGTTGTTGTTGTTATGTGCTGTCAAGTCGGCCTCGACTCATAGCGACTCCTCCTTGGGTTTCTGAGGCAGTATCACTACGGAAGTAGGATTGCCCAACCTTCCCCCCACCCTTGGTAAACCAACAAAGAAAATTTCCTTCTATAGATAAACCTTTTCTTAACTTTTACAGTAATAGAGTAATACAATATTTGTCCTTTTGTGTTTGACTTATTTCACCCAGCATAATGCCCTCCAAGTTCATCCATGTTATGCGGTATTTTGTAGACTCTACGTTATTTATCAGCGTTGCACAGTATTCCATTGTGTATATGTACCATAGTTTGGTTATCTATTCCCCAGTTGGGGGACACCTAAGTTGTTTCCATCTTTAGGCTATTGTATAGTCTATTTATGCCATATATTAGGGCCCTTAAATTTGCCCCTAGATTTTCCATGAGGAACTGTATAGTTTCAGGTTTCACATTTAAGTCGTTGATCCATCTGGAGTTCATGTTTTATATGGTGTGAGGTACAGATCTTGTTACAACAGTC
>NW_006921630.1:14678036-14680884 GCF_000298275.1 Orycteropus afer afer
TGGTATTTTCACGCAAATTCTTCTGCTAGTTGGGGTTTAATCTACTTCTATATCCTTCCCTTCAAGGCTCAGGGGTCCAGGATTATTTTCTGTGTCTGTGTTAATCAGTTTCCCTTTTCTTTGTTGAAGAGGGTCTGTGCAGTCTTTCTGCCTAGTCTTCCATCTTGCCGGAACTCCTGTTCTTATCTTTTTGAATAACAGTTTTGTCATTTAACATATTGGTCTTACCATACTTTCTTAAATTTTGAAATGATCTATAGATTTCCCAAGCAGGATTTTTTTTTTTCCTTTTAAAAAAAAAAAAAGTCCTTAAGCCTCTTTTTTAAGCAGTGGGATATTATTATCTCATTGTCCTGGCAACAAACATACAATAATGACATATATCGTAGATGTGTATGCCATTCTTTCATATTTCTTTTTCATCATATATCTTTCCTTTTTCCTTGGATTTAAGGTAAGAGAGTCATGTAATGTGGTGGAAAGAATTTGGCCTGGTATATCATATCCTAGCTTTAGCTCTGGTATTTACTGCAGTATAACTCTGGGCAAATTACTTAACCTTGAATCTCAATTTCTTTGGTTTTCTTTACTAGGGAATGATAATATTACTTCATTTGTAGGGCTGATTTAAAGAGTAAGTGAGTTTATATATCTAAAATGCTTTGCCTAGTGATTGGTTTGAAGATCTGAGCTTGTTAGCTGCTTCTGTGTCCATGCTGGTTATTTAGATACCATTTCATCTTCCTCAGTAGAATTAGTTTTAATTGCATTAGCAGATTTTGGGAGGAGGCAGGAAATGCTTACCATCTTTCTGAAATCTTGTTTCCTTAAGAATTTGTGACAAAAGAGTTATAAATATCATCTCGTAAATTTTAATACCAGAATCATGCCTTCCTATCTTTATACACTGATTTCATAACAAAGTTAACAGAATATATAAAAAAAGATTTGGTAATAATTCCTAAAGCCTTTACTTTGTTTAACAAAGAAAATTAAGGAAATATAAACATTTGTTTAAATCATAAACATGTGCACATGTGAACATGTTTTTTGACTTTGAGGTATCTAGTTTGCAACAAATTTAGTTACCCAGATTGTGAATTCTAAACTTCATAGCACACATGGTTCAAATTGATACTTTTAAAATGCTTAAATGGTAAATTTTATGTAACTATTCTTTTCTTAACTAGGCTTCAGCGAGGCAAGAAACAACAGATTGAAAATGGTAGTGGAGCAGAAGATAATGGTGATAGTTCACACTGTAGTAATGCATCCACACATAGCAATCAGGAAGCAGGACCTAGTAACAAACGGACCAAAACATCTGATGATTCTGGGCTTGAGCTTGATAATAACAATGCAGCAGTGGCAATTGATCCCGTCATGGATGGTGCTAGTGAAATTGAGTTAGTATTCAGGCCTCATCCTACACTTATGGAAAAAGATGACAGTGCACAGACAAGGTAAGGATGACTAGTTTCTGATTATCTGATTTCAGAATGTACGATTTGGAATTAAGAAGAAATTGTGAATAAAAAGTAAAGGAAGTATTTGTCATTCTGATTGCCAGAGTTATTTGGATATTCTGACTGCCTGGATTCTTGTTTCCTTTTCCCTCCTGTACTTCCACCTAATGTTGCATGTTTAAAATAAATGACCTTCCTAGGTAGAGGAGGATCATTTAAATTCCTTATCAGTGCTATTATGAGGGTATCATTAGACTAAAATTCATGATGGCAATGATGGCTGTTTTATCACTGTATCTCTAATACACTGTCTGGCATTGAGGCAGACGAGCATATCAGATATGTGTTGATTGAGTCATTGAATAGTGTACCATACTTAAAAAAAAACCCAAGATAAGCACTTTTCTGTGGCTATCATTTAAAAATCACAAATTTGATTAATTCTTAGACTATAAGAAATTTGCTCATATTCTTATTATTCTTCTTCCTGCTGCAGACACAGCAGAATTTGATGATCGGAGCTGAAGAGTATGCTTTTTTTATTTCCCCTTAGTATTTTGTGGATTTGTGATTTTTGTCATCCCACCTTGTATTTTATGGATGGTAAAGCAGGAAGAGCTTTGTTTACTTTCCCCTTTTTTGCATTTTTCAATAAGAAATGTTCACCTAATAGAAGAATAAATTTTTTATATGATATAAATAATTGAGGCATTTACATTTTACTTTTTAGAAATGTTTTAATTGCATTTATATATTATTTTGATCAGTAATACAGTCTAGAAATTAAATTTTTTAATAATTATTTTTGTAGATATATAAAGACTTCTGGTAACGCCACTGTTGATCACTTATCCAAGTATCTGGCTGTGAGGCTAGCTTTAGAAGAACTTCGAAGCAAAGGGGAGTCAAACCAGATGAACCTTGATACAGCCAGTGAGAAGCAGTATACCATTTACATAGCAACAGCCAATGGCCAGTTTACCGTAAGTATGTAAAATAATAGACTTTTGAAGCTAGGAGCGCACTGACCATCTGAGACTATGGAGAGTGGTGGGTATGGGCCCTGCCAAGACTGTTCACAGCCCTGACATTATCCTCAGAGAAAGAGCAGTTTTAACAGGGTATCTATGATACTTCTGTTCTTTAAGGAACAGTGTAAATGACAGGCAGTTTATCCTAAGTTATTTAAAAAAAAAAATTCTGTTGACTTTTGTTTTCATTTCCATTTCACTGTTATTGTGCTTTGTACAGTTTTCATAATTCTTTCCTTTTTTTTTTTTATTTTAGGTATTAAATGGCTCTTTTTCTTTGGAATTGGTCAGTGAGAAATACTGGAAAGTGAACAAACCCATGGAACTTTATTATGCACCCACAAAAGAGCA
>NW_006921630.1:14681809-14692867 GCF_000298275.1 Orycteropus afer afer
TGTTTCACATTTTGGATTGGTATGTCAGTTTATCAATTTGGTGCTGTACTAATTAATTACATTCTCAAGAAAGAGGTTAACCAGGGCTTCCAACATACTTATTCCATTTTAACCCTATGCTGAAATTTGTATTTCCACACCATGTACATACGTATACCTGAGAATCATCTGGGGATCAATAAGAATCACCTGGGGGTCTTGTTAAACTGTAGATTCAGATTCAGTATTTGGGTGGACATGCCAGCTCTCAGCAGGGGGTTGAACCAGAATGAATCAAAGTCCTGAGGCTGATTAACAGAGCTTGAGCCCTGCCTTTGTATGAGTGAAAAAAGATTTTGTAGAAGAACCCCAGCTAGTAAAGTCATTCTACTTCTATTAATTTAGTTTTATATTAGGGTGGTGGTAGTGGGGGGACAATGTTAGGCATTTGGGAGCCAGAAGGCTTTATGCTAACAGGTCAGAAATAAGACTGACTTGTGTATTACTTTTTATCCCTGTCCTGATTCTATGTATGTTTCCAAGTTTATATTATCACAGTATTTACAAAGACATGTTTGCATTGAGAAACTTAACCCTGAAGGGTTTTTGATCAGAAGGAATAGTCCTTCAGTACCATTGTAACTAAAGCCTGTGTAGTCGTTGTATATATTTGTCACTTTTGACAAATTGGGGTCAGCTTGATATTTTAAATTTTCAACCCAGTAAGAAAACTTCAAAGACTCAATTCAGTTTTTTACCATTTTATTGAAGATGTTTAAAATCCACTTTTACAGTTTTTTTTTTTTGGTAATCTCTGTCATGCAATTTGGAAATCACCAAAAATTATGGAAAATATTTGTATTCAATTCCTTTTTTGGTGTAATGTTAAGTTGTATAGATTATTAATGCATGTCCACTGACTATAACCCTGGTATTGTGATATAACTGCTTAGATTTTATTGGCAAAATACTAGACTAGTGGTTGCATTAAATAACTAAATTCCCATTGTGATTATTAATTGACGTTTTTGTCTTTAAGCAAAAAATTATTTGTGAAAATAAGCTTTGTGCTTAGAGAATGTATGTGTGCTTACTGTCAGTATGGGAGGATGAAAACTTTGCATCATTAGTGAATTCATTGGCTGTGTAATCCTTTGCAGAATGTAATTATAGGTATTTGATAGAGCATTGAGTTTATTGTGTGTGTGTGTGTGTGTGTGTGTGGGTTTTTTGGGGGGTAGTGGGAGGACTGTTCACTGTCACTCATAGATTTAACTGTTCATAAAATATTAAGTATTGTTTAAGTAACCGCCATCTCAACCTAGGAGCAAAATCAAAAGATAGCAGACTGATATGCATAATCATTTTTAATCTTCTCAACAGAATTTTTTGAGGAAGTTCCCCAGTATACTTGAGAACACTGAGGCTCGTGGTTCTGACTTTGAACCCAAAATAACTGAAATGCCACATGGAAAAAGGCATCTCTTTTTAACTTCCCATTGCATTTCTACTAGAGAAGGGAACACTCACTACATGACTCCTTTAGTGAAGTCAGTATTACTATGAAGCCAAAGCAAGTTAAAGTTCCACAAGCAAAATTACAGACCAATGTACCTTATCAACATAGATGCAAAAATCCTCAGCAAGATAAAGAAACATCGTACCAACTGAAACAGAAACGGTACCCTTTTGTAATTAAGAATACTCATCAAACTAGGAATAGAAACTTCAGCAAAAACAAGGCAACCCAATCATAGTGTGAAGGACTTGAATAGACATTTCACCAGAGAAGACATTCAGATAAATGGCCACCAAACACATGAAAAAGATGCTCATTGTCATTAACCATCAGAGAAATGCAAATCAAAAGCATGAGACCATTTCCTAAAATGGCCCAGGTTAAAAAATATATATATATATTGCTAAGAATGTAGGGAAATTGGAACCTTTACCCATTGCTGGTGAGAATGCAAAATCACACAGACGTTTTGTAGCAGTTCCTCAGAAAACTAAGAACTGCTATATGATCTAACAGTTCCACTCTTAGGTATATATCCAAAAGACTTGGAAGCAGAGACTCAAAAAGAACTTGTACACCAGTGTTGATTGCACAGCACTATTCACAATAGCTGAAAGGTGGCAACAATCTAAATGTGTGGTACATATATATAATGGAATACTGCTCGGCCAGTAGGAGAAATGAAGTCTTGATACGTGCTATAAAACCAATGCAGTTTGAAGGCATTATGCTGAGTGAAGTAAATCACATCACAAAAGGTCAGCTATTGTTAAGACCTCAGTTACATATAGAAAGATTTGAAAAGGCAAATGTGTAGAGACCAAAATTTATTAGTATTTGCCTGGGAAAGGAGAGGAACAGTGGGGTTAGCAGTGATGGAAAAATAGGATTGCTGATTAATTCTAACTGTCACTAAGTTGTATACTTGTAAAATGCTGAATTGTTGAAAGTTGGGTGATAAGATATTTTTCCAACGACAAAAGAGCAGCTGCTGAGCCTGCTAGGAACAGGCAGACATCTCATAGGAGGTTTTGGTTCCTTGGAGGTTTATGGTCATAATTTCATGGAACATCGCAGTTAGTTGGCCTAATTATGCATTTAGTGCTTCTGTTCTACCTCCTAGTTTACTGTGTAGTGCCTGGGGATCTTAAAACCTCATGAGTAGCCATGCAAGGCACAATTGGTCTCTGTTCGTTTGGTGCCAGGAGGAAGGAGGAGAGTCAGGAATAGGAGGGACTAATTGCCTCCATGAAACAATTGCCTTCTTTGCCATGAGACCAGAACTGAATGATGCCTGGAAATCATTCCTGAATCAGAGATTCTATGGAAGAATCCTGATCAAAAGGTAAAAATGCAGAACAGAATATTAAATTCTCACTGACTCCAGACTTTCTGGAGACATGGAGGCTACATGAATCCCTCAAACTATTTCTCACAATCTTTAAACCTTAAACCAAAAATACTTTCTGAAGTCTTCTTAAATCCAAACAACAGTTAACTAGTAAGGTCTGCCTTGCACACACTATGCTCTTTTTTGAGAGAGCTTTTAAGAACTATATGGGATCAGATTGATAACAGCAACTCGAAAGATTAAGTAGGAATCTTATGGGGCAGTAAATTTCTATTAATGGAAAGGCACAACTCAGAAAAGGAGGGTAGGAATACTTGGCACAGGTGGTCAGTACATGTAGAGACTGTTGAATTGGTGTATGTTTGACCATGTAGAGTCTCGACAACAAAATTTTAAAGTGAAAAATGAAAAAAAAAACTAGGAATAAAAGGGAAAGTCCTTAACATGGAAAAGCATTTGCAAAAAATCTACAGCTAACGTCATGCACTCAATGGTGAAAGACTGAAAACTTTTCCCCTAAGATCAGAAACAAGACAACATGCCTGCTTTCACCACTGCTATTTAGCCAGCACAATTGGGCAAGAAAAAAATAAGGGGCAAGCAGATCAAAAAGGAAGAAGGAAACCTATTTCTTCTACTGTTAACATGATTCTATGTATCCAAAATCCCATGAGAAAGCTCTTAGAGCTAATAAATTTAGCCAGCTTACAGAGTACAAGATTAAAAATCAGTTGTTTCTATACACCAACAATAAACAATATGAAAAGCAAATTGAGAAAAGAACTGCAATTATGTAAAAGAAAATTAAGCATACTTTAACCAAGGAGGTTAAAGACTTTTACTAAGAAAAATAAGTGGAAAGACACCCTGTATTTAGGGATTGTAAGACAATATTGTTAAAATAGCAATACTACCCAAAGAAATCTATAAATTCAATGCAGTCCCTATCAAAATCCCAAAAGCACCCACCCCTTTTCTTGTGTGTACAGAGGAAATTTCAACCTTAAATTCATACGGGATTGCAAAGGACCTTAACAGCAAAAACGATCTTTAAAATGAAGGACTTGCATTTCATAATTTCAAAACATACTACAAAGATACAGTGTGGTACTGATATAAAGGTTGACATACAGATCAATTAAGTAGAATTGGAAGTTCAGAAGTTAACTCATACTCTATGACCAGTTAAATTTTGGTAAAGTTGCCAAGTCCATTCAATGGCGAAAGAACAGCTTCTTCAAGAAATGGCACTGGGACAGCTGGACTTCCATGTGCATAAGACTGAAGTTGGAACCCACACCTTATACTGTATGTGAATGTTAACTCAAAATGGATCGATGACCAAAACAAGCTAAAACCATAAAAGACTTAGGAGAAAATGGGGATAAATCCCCAGGACTTTCTGTTTGTCCATCAGTTTTTAGATTGATACCCAAAACAGAAGCAACAGAACAAAAAATAAATTGGGCTTCATCATTTTGCAAAAAAAGACATCAAGAAAGTGAAGAAACAACCTACAGAATGGGAGAAGATACTTGGAAATCGTATCTGGTAAGGGTTTAATATCCAAAATAAAAAACTACAGTTAAGACAACACAATCAAAAAATGGTCAAAAGAGCTGAATACAACATTGAAATAGTAAGAAACTAATAAAAGGACATGAACAACAACAAAAAATCAAGCTAATATCATACTTAATGGTGATAGACTGGATGTTTATCCTCTATCGGTTTCCTAGAACTGATGTTAAACCGTAATCTTGGTTTTTTTAAACCACAGAAGTTTACTCTCAGTTTTTGAGGCCAGAAGTCTGAAAAGCAATGTTGGCAGGGTTTTCTGTGGAGGTTCTGAAGGAGAATTGGTTCCATGCCTTTGTCCTACCTTTTGGTTATTGATGGTATTCTTGGCATTCCTTAGCTTGTGAATACATCAGTATCTGCCTCTATCTTCACGTGGCCTTGCCCTCCTTCATCTCTGTTTTTTTTTCCCTGTCTCTTCCAAGAACACTCAACATTAGATGTAGGACCCATCCTAATCTAGGATGGTCTCATCTCAAATTTCTTAACTACATCTGCAACCCCCTTATTCCAAATAAGGTCACATTCTGAGGTTCTTGGGTAGACATCTTTTGGAAGCGGCTATTCAACCCACTGAAATCCACATTTCACCCGTAGAATTCACATCATCCCATGTGTAAAATTCATTATCCACATCCCAGTATCTCCAGAAGTGTTAAGCCATTCTAGTATCAACTAAATCCAATATATCATCTAAGTATCAATTCATAATAAATCTCATCATCTAAATTGGTTATCGGTCCAGGCCTATAGGCTTGGAACTATGTTCTTGGGGGACATCAAGCTCAGTTGGCACAACATAGTACATAAAAATCTTGTTCTCCATGCTACTTTGGTAAGTATTGACTAGTGTATTAAAAGCTTTTGAGTGGCCATCTAAGTTGCAGGTATTGGTTTCCCCTTGTCTGGAGCAAAGAATAATGAAGAAAATCAAAGTCATATGGAAATAATTAGTCCAAAGGTCTGATGGACCACGGAAGCCTCAGCCTTCATGGCCTTGAGACCAGAAGAACTAGATGGTGCCCAGCTACCAATGTCACCTGTTCAGAAAAGGATCAAAATTGGACATCCTGGATGGAGTGGGAGGAAAAATGGGGAACAAAATTAAAAAACACAAAAAATGAACAGAATTACTGGTTGGGTAGAGACTGGTGAACCCCGAATTAATGGCTTTGGGTTATCCTTCAGTCCTGGAACTACACTCACTTCTGTGGATTAGATGTCAGCCAAACAGTAGAAAGGTCTATCTCCTACCCTAGGGAGATGCACCCCTTGGATCAATCAATGATGAGAGATCAGAAGGGCAGTATTGGCAGAAGGGGAAACCTGGACAGACAGGAATACACAGATAAGGAGGACGTGGGGAAGGGTTAGTCACAGAGGAGATGGGAGAGCTGTTTATTTTTGGGATTGTAATTGGTGCTATGAAATCAAATGTGTATGAACTGTTAACCTCGCACCCAAATCACAATGAAAAAAAAAAAAAAAAATCGTTACGGGTGAGAGTTGGTATGATCCAAAATTTCTTTCCATCTATGGAACCCAGGAAAAGTTATGTGCTTCCAAAGTACAGTGGTGAGACAGGCACAAGATAGACATTCCCATTCCACAAAGTGCAATAGGAAGGAATAAAAGAATCACTGGTCCTAACCAAATTAGAAACCCAACAGGGCAAATACCATTTGGTTTCAAAGCCTCAGAATAATTCTTCTGCAGCTTGATACTCTGCCCTCTGGGGTCATGGAAAGTCCACCCTCCAGGCCTTTGAAGGCTGCTTAAAATTACGGCCTTTTAAGGGTAGAAAATTTCCTTTTGCAATTTAATTATTGTTGTTATGTGCCATCGAGTTGGCCCCTCATAGCGACCCCTCCTTGGGTTTCTGAGGCACTATCACTATGGAAGTAGGATTGCCCAACCTTCCTTCCGAGGAGTGGCTGGTGGGTTTGAACCGCCAGCCTTCTGGTTAGCAGTTAATTGCTTTAGCCACTATGCTACCAGAGCTCCTTTTATTTAATTAGGAATTGATAAAAAGAAGTTACATCAGGCATGTTAGTCAAATGTTGTTACGTGCCGCCGAGTCGACCCCTCCTTGGGTTTTCAAGGTGGTATCACTATGGAAGTAGATTGCCCCATCTTCCTTCTGAGGGAGTGGCTGGTGGGTTTGAACTGGTGGTAGCTTTCTGGTTAGCAGTCAAATGCCTTAGGCACTACACTACCAGAGCATCTATGTTATTCAAATAGTGATTAGCATTTCCTACCAATCTTTGTTGTTGGGTGCTTGATAGTCAAGTCCAACTCATAGTGACTCCATATTATGGAGTAGAACTGCCCATAGTTTTCCTGGCTGTGATCTTTATGGAAGTAGATCACCAGGTCTTTCGAGTTGCTGTGTGGATTGAAATTGCTGGAGTGGCTCTTGGATTACTTCACTGAAAGAAAATGCCTCAGTAGTGGCTTATTTAAATTGGAGGTGAGATGCTAGAAATTCCTTGATACAAGGTAGAGCAAGGAAACCAGACTTAGAAGGGGGAATGTTGGAGAGGATTTATTATGTGTGGTCTCTTCACCTGTTTGTTCTCTGATACCCCTCACAATAGACCTGTTGATCCTGAGAAAACATTGAGAAATACACTGGTGAGCACAGCACTAGCACCCTTGCAAAGCAGTATTGGTTATCTGCAGGCCTGAGATGCCAGTGAGAGACCCTTCAGTTGAAAACGGTTTCCCTGATTCAGTGGGAGCTCTGGTCGTGTACTGCCTCAGGCATTTGACTGCTAACCAGAGGGCTGGCAGTTCACACCCCCCAGCCACTTGTGGCAGTCAAATCTACTTCCATAGATAACGCCTCGGAAACCCAAGGAGGGCTCACTGTGAGTCGGAAATGACTCGATTGCAGTAAGTTTTTTTTTTTTTTTGATTTAGTGGGCTCTGTGAAGACTGTCATGTATCAGAAACAATGTGGTTCACTTAAGTACTAGAAATGTGGGCATGGTTACTTAATGGGCAACAGTACCCACAAGGTAACCAGTATTGTCTGGCAGGAATTTGTGGCTGTGGCTAATTGATCACGTGATCCTTAAGATCAAAATGCATGAGGTCCCCATTATCTTTACAACTGAAAACTATAGATCTGAGTTGAGCCACTATGAAGTCATGATCCCTCCTTACCAATTCCTAGACCTGATTCTATGTACATACCCAGAATCTTTTGAGAAAGGCTGTATTAAGTATTTTCCTCTTACCTTCGCCAAAGGAATGTCTTGACTATTTACCAGAGCAAATGCGTAATGGGGGACAAAAACTCCTACACCTTTTGGGACTAGTGCACTGGTTTTAATTCTGATTTTTGTGAACCAGAACATCATTAATCTGTTCAAAGCCATATGGAAGTCAGGTGCTTAATGGAGTTATCACCCAACCCCATTGTAGCAGCCTCAAACCCATCTCCCTTGGTTACTTTTCCCATTTCCTAAGCATATGGCTATCGTGATAATGTAAGCAATTAGCAGACTCAACACACAGGCTTCCTGACTGTGGGGCAAGAACTGGTTTTAATGGAGGACACAACTGATGCCACTCTTAAAAAATGGTCAACATTTGCAATGCCCCAAATTATGAGAACAAGGCTGCTAAAAAGACAAAACACCAAATTCACTGCCGTCGAGTCAGATCCAACTCATAGCAACCCCTCCTTTGGTTTCCGAGGCAGTATCACTATGGAAGTAGGTTGCCCAGTCTTCTGAGGAGTGGCTGGTGGACATGAACTGCCAGCCTTCTGGTTAGCAGTCAAGTGCTTTAGGCACTATGCCACCAGAGCTCCCAAGGTTGCTCATAGATAGCATTTTCAAGTGTTTTCTTTCTCTGAGGGACATCACAGAGTACCAAACTTCTTCCTACCAAAGTTTTATTGGGAAAATTACCTTTGTATGTAAAATTAATACACATGCACACACATTTCAGTTAGGAGTCATTTACATGTTTCTGTATCATATTAGCCTATTGGCATAAAACCCAATTTCATCATTGTTCAAAAGTAAATCATGCTGATAAGGATTTAGCAAAATTTGAGACCAATACTATTTTAAGACTTTTAGATCTGATAGTCCAAGTGCTAGTTTGACTTCTGGATTTAATCCTTCTTTTTAATTATACAAAAGTACTAACTAATATCTTTCATTGCTTCTTGTGCTCATTTATAGGTCATAATTTTAACTGGCAAGAACAACAGAGTGGAGTTTTTCTGTGGTCATCATGGAAACTAATTTTCATATTTATTTTAAATGTATGATTACATTAATTGGAGAAAGGAAAAAATTGTCTTGGAAATATGCTGTATGTAATAAGACATTTTCCTTTATTTCTGCTAAATTAATATTCTATGTTGATCTATACACCTTCCTCCTAGCTTTTTTTGTACATGTCAGCATTGTTTTTTTCCTAATATAAATGTATTGAAATTTTTCAGTTATAATCACTCCTCCTCCCCTGGGCTTAATGGCTGTAAAAAGTTGCTTCCTCTAAGAAATACCTTATTTCCTCTAAGAAATAAGGACTAAACCCTTGAAGCAAAAATGTAAACTTACACCATATCCTTTCATCTAAAATATTATCATCAAATGAAGCAAGGATGACATTTATTAATGAGTTTTTTCCAACTAATTTTCTTGGTCACGTTAGCCTGGGCTGCTTATACAAAAATGAATGTATGTGCACATGTGCACACACACGCACACACACATACAACCAAATAAAAAAACAACTCACTTCATAAGGTTACAAGTTTTACTTATGAGAGGTAGCACAACCAAGCTAAAGAATGTTGTACGTGCATCAACTGAGGCACTTGAGATCACCCAACCTGTTTATTACAGAATCTCTCCTCTTAAGAATTTCAGTGTTATGAACAATTATATTAGAACAATGCTCTCAATTTCACAAAATCTTACTCTGCAGTTTAATTATCTAGACCTTAAACTTTTTTTTTTTCAAAAAAAAAAAATTCTATCTCAAGTAAGTACTTTTTTCTCAAAAACTAGTAAAAAAAAAAAAGTAATAAATTAAAAGATAATGTATGATTTCCTAAAACTGGAACATATTTTAAGTATGTAACTGTGAGATAACATAAGTGATCATTTTGTATACCACAAAAAAAAAAAAAAAAAAAACTCAGTGTAAGTAGAGATGTGATTTAGAAAAGATGGCTTCTATAACATGAAATTCCAAACACTGTATGTGAAAATGTGAAAATTTCAACAGTAGGGTGATCTCAGACTTAAGTTTCATATATGAAATGTTTTCATTAAATTTTTTAAAGTTTTCTTTAAAATAAAAACCTGAAAGCATAGCTCCCAAACCAGCTAAGTTAGAAACTGCTAATTTGCTGAATGAAAACAGCACTGTTTTTATTTTTACACTATTGAATTGAAAGTACAGAAAAAGAACTGCAGTTGGTTGGCACAGAGAACTAGTAGGTCATCTACACAGACATCTGGGAATAAACAATTCTCTACATTTACCATCTTCTGCAGCTGCTTGTGTCTGCTTTATCATTCACTGACATTTCAATTCTGTCAGCTACTGTATCTTCAGATGATGTCTGTCCTCCAGTGTAGGTTGGGGTGCTGTACTTTAAAAGGATAGATTTAAACTGCATCAGAGGTGCATCTGTACGAACACCCATTGGGTCAAAATGAGTTCGGCTTACTCGAAAGCCTGCTTGAGAAAGATAGCACAAAAACTTTTTTAACCTGTAGTAAGGAAAGGAAAAAAATAGTAAGGTTCTTACATTCTTATTTAAATCACAGTATCATTTACGTATACAAGAAACAGTTTGCTGTTCACTGGCTGTCTTACTTTGGCATGTTCATTCCTTTAATACTGTGTCTGTGGATGTTGTAATAAAAGGGTGGATGTTCAGTACTGATATCAGCCTTTTGTCTCTTGGCTAAATTTGTGGTCATTTCATTACTTTTTCTCTTTGCTAAAACACACAAATACAGAAAGTTAGCATTCTTTCAAAAATTATAAACCAGTTAAAACTTCTATAACTATATACTGTATTAAGTCAAAATCCTTTGACACGAAATTTCAACCATCTATCCAATCGTACTTGTAATATGATTCTAGGCTTCATTCATAATATTTATACTATCAAATTTTAAGAGTTAACTGTTTTCTGAGTCTGGACTTTCTACTTTCTTCTACTTCAAGCTTCAAATCAATTTCCATTTCCCTTAGGTAGGAAGACACTAAATTCTGGGACAATCACCTCAAAGATTTCATTATTGTTAATACTGTACTAACTAAGAGCTTGATTAAATATTGTCATTTTTTCTTTTCTTAGTTGTGTCATGTTTGTAAGTCTTTTAAGTATGTAAATCCTTTCTCCTCAAATTACATTCTAAGTTCCTGGGGATAATGTTCTTCATCTTTATACCTATAGACTCTACTGTATACCCAGTATTGCATACATAGTAGGTCCTCAGCACACAATAAAGAAAAAATAAATGTCTTAAGAGGCTGGACACAGAAATTGATAAAGATATAATGTATGATACCACTTCCTACTTTTCATCACAGTACTTCTTGTTGTTATGTGCTATTGAGTCGGACCCGACTCACAGCGACCCCT